>NW_018108323.1:106104-134892 GCF_000183805.2 Loa loa | reverse complement strand
AAGGGGAGGAAGGGGTGATAGGTGGGTGGAAGGAAAGTGGGAGTATGAAATGGAACACAACTTGACAAATGCTTCTTAGTGTTCAATGCTTATAGCGCTTTTTCCCCTTCTTCATTAGACAAACAAATAGAAAAAAACCGCTGGCATCCACTTAGAATTTCTTTTTTCCTGAGAAAACCTTCAGGAATATTCCAGTTAGGTTCCAAACAACGAGAAACGAGGAGAAAAACTGGATGGTATACATAAGAAAGGATCAGTTCAGGCCGTACGACCCTCTATTGTAGGAAAGAAGGATCAGGCAACTGCTGCTACTCCTCTCATTGCCGTTGCTGTCCCGCTGTGGGAAGACAACAAGGCCTCCTACCCTCCCTCTCTAGTTTGTAAAAGTCGCATTTCCACAAAGGGCGGGAGGGCGGGAGGAAGAGAGATGGCGTTAGGCGGTTGTCTGTTCGTAGCCAAGGATAAGGGGCAACTACTTACAGGGCGTTGATGCTACATTTTGCTGCTTTATTTTATTCCACCGGAAAGTGTGTTGTTGTCGGACGGAGGCCACTCTCTCGAACTCTTGCCAAGTTCATTTTAAATTTTGAGGGGACGAAAGAAGAGAAAATTAACGATATATTTACATCTTTTCGAATTCTTCCTTATTGATAAGCCAATAGGAGAGGAAATTGAATACAAAAAATCTCGTACAATTCCTTACAGTGATTGCAGGAAGAGAAGGATCGGAAAGAAGGAAGAAGGGAAAAAAACATTTGGGAATAAGAAAAATGTTTAGGAAGATGCAGAGATGAATGTATGTGTTAGCTGGCATGTTTAACATCAACATGCTCATCTTTCTTCATCCTCTCTCCCTGCGTACATCGCGAGATTCCATGATGTTAGTTAGGAACAATCCGGAAAGGTCACAATATCGTCAAGTAAGTGACACATCGATAAGTCGATCATTTACGGATGGCATGGCATTTCTCACATAACATGGACAAGTAAATGAACCAGTTCATCAGTGGACAAAATCAGTAATATTCTGTCCTAACATGCATTCCATTCATCTGCCCAAATCATCCTTTCCCCTCCCCCATGTTTTGTTTAGCGCAAACGAATATTTCCCTAAAAAATAAACTGGTGCTAAGGAGATTACATGAAGACAGGGTAGTTTGGGAAGCTTCCAACATCAAAGAAGTGCTAGGGACCTTTCGTAAGATATGGAATTGCCCAAAACTTGTATATGTGATGAGATGACGTCATTGGTGTGAATATTACCGGTTGAGAAGTGAGTAATAATGGGCAATAAAATATAATAAAGTTGTTGGGAGTAAGGACAATAGTACCCAATCGTTTCAAGGTAAAGGTCAAGAAGATAGAAGGACGAGAACTTTAGCCAAACCAAAGGAGTTCCAATTTGGAACAGAAAGGGAGGACAAAGAATTTTATGCATTCAAAGCAACGATACACTCAACGGCAGCAGTAGCAGTAATGACGTGACATTGCCACATACATAGGGCGGGGAGTTAGTTGGTTGGTACATACGAGCGAGAACAATGAAGTTAGCATAAAAGGGAGTAAAAGGGTAACGAGCGAGTGTGGAAACATACATCCGAACGGGCATAACCATCATTCGAGGAAGCGACCAGCACAGACATTGGGTTCGCCTCTTCCGCCCCCGTTCCCCCTCGATGCCTGCCCGTCCGTCTGTACTTTGCACACTTTCCCCCTCACATTTTTCCACTTTATCTATCCCTTTCAACGAACAGACAGGCGGGGACGCAGACAAGCAGACATACACATTCCAGACATTGCTCAGTTCTCCCGCCTTGGCATTGAGCCAAGTTTCCAAAGATCAACCATTTGAAAACTTTTATCCTGAAAATGAGCCTAATAGATGAGCGGAATATGTGAAGTTTACGTGAGCTTCCGTTCGTCGGCGAATTCACATGCGCCACACATCCAGACATAGTCTCTATTTCGCATGCCACTCCGCGACGTCTGATAAAAACAGCGCGGAACAGAGAAACGCTGTGTGTGGGATTGGAATGCAGCCAAAATGCGATGAGATGTGTCCAGTGGCGCCGGTGGAGCACGTGAATGGGATGTATGTGCAGCGTGACGCACACGACATGGCTACTTCACCCCAGTCTCGACATGCGTCCTACCCGTTCTATAACATACACCTGATGAACACCCCTTCCTGGTACTCCCGAGCCCTTCCTTCGCCCCCGCATGCATCCTTTATCTTATGTATTGATTCGGGCGACATGTACTTCCTTTCATGTCGTACTCTCATCCATACACTGGTTTTGCATGTCCTCGCAAATTGAGTGCTGCATGGCAGCCAGGGGCATTTCTGGCGTTGCTCAGATTTGTGATGACCATGGATGGTTGTTCTGTGAACACTAGCTTGTCACCTTATGTAAGTTGTGACTTTAACGACAATTGACCAGAGAAAAGTAATTGGTCATCATTTTTAAACAGTAGCATCAACAACTACCTCGATATGGATTACTTGACACGACGAGGGTATGGTCATTCTGGCATTTGTAATTCATTCCGCAGATCAGTTCGGCATGAATGATGTTGGTCAGTGCGAGCGAGAAGATCATTGTATGAGCAATGAAGCAGAGAGCAGATGTAGGGCACTTTGTTGTACTTGGAATCGTTTTTCCTGTAGTATTTCGGGAAGCTTATAGGTCGGGTCATACTTGGTAGTACTGCAGCATTGGATGCCCTTTTATATGAATTTCTATGAAGGTTAGAAAGGGAGAGTGACGTTATAAATCAGTGTCATGTCGAGGTCTTTCGTTCGCTCTTCCTGTTTCGCGTCTACCCCATCTCCTAGCCTTCAATCCATGAGAATCCCTTCTGAGAGATGATATAATTTCTGAGACGTTTGTGTTTTCCAATCCACCCAAGCCCAATACAATTACATCATTAAGTATTGATCCTTCATTGCCATCAGAGTGAGTAGTTCTTGCGCTAAAAGAATTGGATTACGATAGCCCTGCAGAAAAGGAGATTTTCCGTAATAGTGAGAATTTTAATGGTGATGCTGTCGTTGGTCAAACGGGATGTACCTGTAGAGGAACTGAAATTTGAATGATTTACTTTATTGCTTTTACGTGAATAAAGGTAGAGGAAATTTAAAGATCGAATGAGATGGGATGAAGTGAAGAGAAAGAGAGAGAAAGGAGAAACGTTCGTTCTGCACCTTTGTCCGGGGAACGTTCGATAGAACTACAGCAGATACGGGGGAACGATTGTTGTCTCAGTGACAAAACAAACTCTTGTTGATGTTTGGTTTACGAGTGATGTGGAACTTGTGAATGATTGGAATTTATTGGTGTAGGTCGACCGCCACCGGCACATTCTCTGCTCACTTCCCGAATAGACAGATTCTAAAGCGTTTCCGGTTTTCTCCCTTCTCTCCTCTTTCACTACTTACCTGTTTCTCAACCGTCCTTGATGAAATTTTCCTGTGTAAACAGCCTGAAAATGGAGAGCAGGTAGGTGGATTAAAGATAAGTGAAGCCAGTAAAGAAATGAATGTATAAGTGTTTTAATTTAGAAGAAATTTGACGAATAAATCCGACATATGTATTGTAACGAAGGTTTGTTGGACAGGTTGGTTGGTTTGATGGATGGAATGAGAAGATCAGGGAATGAAAAATAGGAAATTTGTTTGAATAAGAAGAGGAAGAAGAAGCTACACCATCTCAAATTCTTTTCGCTGTTTTCATCAGTAATCAATAAATCAGTGGTCGATTGAAGAAATAAGGGATGCAAGAAAGGAAGTAAATGTTCGGGAACTATAAGAAATAGTGGAAGGGAAACCGAATACCCTGTTATCGTCCTGATTTTGCATTCATTTTCGTAGGGAAACTTGTCTAATGATTCTCAGTGCACTTCCTATGGTTAGAGAGTGATCTGATCTGATCTGATCGCATGATGCATTCTGCAGCAATGTCTAGTTTTGTCATACAGGGTAGCAAATACGGGAACTTATATGAAACATGCAGTGCATGTCAGACATGACACTTATTGATTTTCGGTGTTTTCATCAGTAATCAATAAATCAGTGGTCGACTGAAGAAATAAGGGATGCAAGAAAGGAAGTAAGTATACTGCATACTTTTCTGTTGGGAGAGGTATAGTGATGAGTAAACATCTTCAGTGCTTCTTATTTTTCGGATTGGGATGTTCAGGTTTTGGATGGTGTGAAGGGTGATCGGTGGTCAGGATAGTAATATGAAAGCAGTGTAAGAAGCGCCTGTTTTAATATTTCGAAATTCATGAGAATAAACAAAGAAACAAGAATGGGGAGTCTTTACAAGGAAGGGATCGGGTTGGGGTCAAGAATCCTAATAAAAAAAATAAAATGTCTTTGAATTCAGAGTAGCTCCAAAAAATTGATTGGGAATGAATCCAGTAAAGAGACGGGCAAAACATAAACCAAACACTTTGCTTCTCATCGTCAATTTATAATCTATAAGTGGTCGTTCGCGAAAGTTGTGGGGAAAACACGGAATTTAAAATTGAAATTCACGTGTCATGCAAATAGTTTAAAATAGAAAAAAAAAACAAGGGCTCTTTAACTCTACCATCCACGTCACTTACAAGTACTACCACTTCAATTCAGACCAAAGGTTACATGGGGACAGCATTCCAATGAACCCATAAGATCTTTGTTTAGACGATTATTACGCAATATGTTGTGTTTATTGTCTCTATGACTATTATTCAAAGAAGTACAAAATGACATTCCCGCCTTCTCAAGCATCTCTTCAGTGCTAATCCATAATGGAAGTTGAGCAAATAATGCGACCTCTCATCTTTGTTTCCAGAAGAAACGAAGTAGAAACATTGCTCAGTGGAATCAAGGGCGGGGAAAGTTAAAAGTTGAATAATTCGGATGCGAAATATCGAAAAACAAAAAAAAAAAGGAAGGAATTGTTTCCCAACTATGGAATGGAAAATTTATCATTCCTATTAAATTATCGAATGCTCAAACTCACTGATTTTCTTCTAATGGAATTTATTTACTGTCTTTAATTCTTAGTGCTTCATAATTTCTTCCCTTTACAGCGAAAATACTGATAAGATGGAAGAAGCTATTTTGATGGAATATCAACCTTATCTAATTCGTTGTTGCAATTCTTCATTAAGTTCCGATAATCAGTAATCTGTACAATTCTATGTTCAGTTTTTTTTTTTTTTTCGGATATCATTCATACTGTTTAATTTAGCAAACATCATATACCTTTCACTGCACTTAAAAGTAAAAGTCATCCGTGTATTTCGAGCGTCTGCTCAATAAAAATTGCAAATGCGTTGTTTGCCTTTTAAACAATGTACTTGTTTCACAGCATGTCAACTTTACGTAATGAAGAACATTCAGTCTAATTTGAGGTATTGCTAATCACACTAGTCGATGTTTAGCACTTCACCGGAAGCTACCTTTGAATCAAATGATAGGAAGTCTCATTCTTATTTTTAGTGATAATTATTCTGTTCAATGAAAGTTGCCAATATTTTTGTTCACTTCATGTTACTTTCCACTCATTGATGATTAATTATCGGATTACCGTTCAAAGCCATAATTATAACAGCTCTGCACTAATCATTGATTTATTAATGATTTTGTGGGAATGAATTTACACTATAACTAAAAACCGAATTCCTGATTTTTTGATTTTTGTTACAACCATTGTTCAAGTCATTATTGGTTCAGCTAAATTAATTTTTTGCAGATTCTTAGTGCTGAGTGCTGAAATTTTTTTTTTAAAAAATAGCTATTATTGTAAGTCAAAAAAAATGCAGCTATTTGCTATTTTAACATTCCACCGGCTGACTATTTCGTTACAAGTTAAATTCTTAAATGTTGATAAACTTTTGTAAAATTATTTAAGAAAAATTTCACGACAGAGGAGGGAGATGTGCGTCCAAAAGAAACGCATATCTTGCTCTTATTTGAAAGGCTAATCTCGTAAGAAATGAATGAAAGTAAATTTTAATTTTATGTTAAAGACGCACTTTTCCAATTGATGAAACAAACAGCATTAAATTTCCCTAGCAATTTGTAACTTCCTTAACAATATTTGAAATAATTAGAACATCTCTGAAATAATTTTCAAAAAAAGCCAACTAATAAATATAGTTTTCGAACTGACATTCCAAACTACTTTCTCTACGTATTTTAAAGCAGTATTTGAGGGTAATTAGTAAACTATTCTATGTCAAATTATGATTAAAATACATAGTGATCTTTAGTTTTCTGTCTATGCAAATGGCAAAATGCAGAAGTGTCTGCAAAGCACTTTCAAAAGGACTTAAAGGTCATAGAAGCACAAGCGAACAAATGATGCGACATACTACTGCAAGTATTTGATATAAACCTTTAATAAAGAATTCTTAAATCTCACCAGGTCATACTGATCGTTTTTTCAACGTGACAAATAAGAAACTCTGCATAACGGTGACTGTAGCACACTGAATTGAATCTAAGTGTGGTAAGCAAGAAGTTTTCAATCCCAAATTTGAAAGATAGTTCAAAGTTACACAAATCAACTCTTACTCAAATTTAAGGTAAGATGATGATTGTTTATTATTTAAAATCTGCAAAAATTGCTACAAAGTAAAAATATTGTTGCATGCGGCAGATGCAACAAGTAAATGTTAAAAATAACGGTTAACATATACAACAAAACTTCCATCGCTAGTTAAATGGAAGAAAGTATGGAATGCAAACAACATGTCTTTTAGATAATTAAAAATTATTTGGCTAAATATATAACAATGAATGTTGGAATAATTTGATTTGATGGATTAAAAGACTGGCTTTGAAAATAAAAAAGGTGGAAGGCGTTCCGTGAATCGTTTTTGAAATGGACTCAGTACCACTTCCGTCATAGTATCTGTTTTTTCTTGACTGTTTGGTGGTTAAATTGTGATTTAACATTTTCTTTTTTTATTACAAAGTGCAAATTTGATAGCAAGTTAATATGCTTGAAAAGCGAAATTACTGTTTACTTAATGAATTCTTATGATACTGAAATGGAATGCAACTGAAACTTTGAAATACACAACTGCTAATAAAACATTATCACAATTTCCCCACAATATTTTAGGCTTTCTTTAAATTTGTTTACATTTTTCAGTTTCGTATATTGAAAACGGAGTCATATTCTTTACATCCTTACTGTACATGTCAGTTGAAGTTTGTGGAAGTATCATGCGAAGATACTTCAAAACGAGTATCAGTAGGCAATGCTGAGAAACCAAAATTTTTTGGTAAAACAAAAAATAACGGAAGGAATTGAATGACAGGAAGATTATTTGGCCATTGGTTATTAAAAATGGATAATTAATGAGCGACGTGGGAGGTTAATATGGTATGAGATATGTTGTGGGGAGAAGGGAGGGAGGGAAGCTAAGGAATGAGGTGTATTTAGTAATAATCATCATAGTCGAGAAGAGCAAGTTACATCGTTCAATTTGATGATATTATCAGTGACAGAAATCATTTTTGCGGAATCGTTTACCGTCACTAAGGATGTAACGATGACCTTGCATGTCCTCTCTTCATCTTAGCCCTTCTAATCATCCCATCTCTCAATTTCGATCTACAACCTTATTTGCACTTTTCGAATTTTGTCCTTCTCTTCTCTTCAGTAAGTGACAGCTTATTATTTCACTTGGAGTGAAATAATAAAAATAAAAAAAACACACATACACACACAATAAATTTATGCACGTTACTTTGGTATCTTTAACAAATGTTTTCGATGCTTTTCTGAATTGGCCAGGATTGATAATGAAGATTGCTACTTCTCTTGTTTCAAATAATGAAGAGTTAATCTGTAATGAAGAGTATAAAATTTTGCTATTGTCTTCAGGGCGAAATCATGAAGATGAAATACTAATTTTTAGCAAATGATAAAATATCAATCCTTTGAAAAAAAAAATGAGACCAAAATATGTTTGAATACATGAAATCGTTTACCAGAAACAATAAATTGAAAGAGAAAAACAAACAAGTGCGTTCCCGATATTTCCCTTTTAACTCTTCTTCAGCAGCAATGATGACAATGGCTTTTGTCAAACATTGAACAAATAAAGTTTCAGAATTTTTGGAAAAACATGATTTTTTTGTGGAGAAAAAAAACAAATGAAAGTAATGTGTGAATCATTGCAAAGGTGAGAATTTGGATGAGTAATGTTTTTAAGGAGAATGATTCAATTGTTGCCAATCACCGATGACGTATACCATTCCCTTTAATGGAATTATGTGATACGAAAGTAACAACTCATAGATTATATATGGGGTGACAAAAACGCTTTTATAATATAATTGTAAAATAATAATTCTTCAAATCACCTCTCTTATTTATTGGTACAAACTTACAATGACAGCTTTACTAGAGCTGTTATTGCTCTTTCGCCTACATCCGTCCTGTTTTGTTTTCTTGATGAAATAAGACTGTATTAGATCAGACAAAAGCAAAGAGTATAAATCATCAGAAAGCCATACGAATATCTCATACTTTTGCTAGTCTACATTAATTACAATGTCACACTAATCATACAAAATGTCAATGTCGTGTTATGCAATCTCTTTGGCTTACTTTGGTTATTGTTGAATAATTGCTCTCAATACAGCACTTATTATCTATAATTAAAAAAAAAAATTTTTCTAGCATTTTCTTCAATGCTTCATGAGTCTACTACAGATCACCTTCACGTTTATCATTATCATATAACCGATCGGTCAATAAATGAATCCATTCGTTCATAACAATCTTCCTTATCATTCTCTGTTCTGATCCTTGAAATTTAAGAGGGATCAAAAGATTACCCATAAAAAATCGGATAGCTGCCAAAACAGGCAACATTTGGTTCGTTTTACACAATTGTGGCTGGCTGTTGCTCATGCTATCAGCTGATCACATGAGATCGTTCTGTGATCAAAATATTTCCATCGCAAAAAAAAAAAACAAAATTACCTTCCAAATAAAACGTCATCTTTGTCATGTCCCTGTATTCTCGCAAACATTGCTTGCATCTCTTGTATATAACAAATAAAATTTCCATACTTTTTTAAACATTCTCGGATGTTCTATCAGTTCAGCAGGATTTTATCAAGACTGTATAGAATAGGCATTCCAGTCTATGCTCCACTGTCTTTCATTTCTCTTCAACGAAGATAGCTAAATTACGAATCAGTTTGATGGGATAGATCCAAAACAAGCAATCGCGCCAGAACTGTCAATGTATAGTTTCCAATGACAATTAGGGAGACATTGTCAAAGTTAAGATATTAATGCCATTGACACAGACAGAAATAATGCCAAGTATTCAAGAATCGCCAAATTAGATCAGGTTATAAAACACAGAGTACAACCAGCCTACAATTAATTAAGGACATATTGTCGTAGTTCAGCTATTACCTCATTATCTGAACTGAACTAATATCTGAACTACCTCATTCCTGAATTACACCATGAGCATCTTGCTTCACCCAACTTACGATTGCGTAACAATCAACGCTTTTGGTTATATACGAATATTTTTACCATTAATCTATAAGTTATAAAGATCAAATCTCCGAAAATTCAGGATTTTGAAGTTTAGGAACTAAAATTTGGAACAAAATAGGAAGCATTCAACAATGGTGGGTCGACTGAGGCCTTAGTGCTTCATTATTATACAGCCATTATACAAGAACAGTATTCAATTTTCAGGAGAGGAGGAATTTTTTACATTTTCTTGAGATTAAATGTTCTCGATAATATAGCTTTCTTTTTTGAGCTCTAAACTTTAAGAAATTGCTCTTCCCAAATTTTTCGGCCATAAATATGCAAACTATTTGGCAGGTAAAATATGTGGATTATTTCATGGATACGATGATGCGATGCAATTCATTCATGCATTAATCAATGAATACATTTATAATACATAAGAAATTAGGTAAGAGTAGCGAATAATGTTTTATAGTTATAAGTGTAATTAGTTTGACATAAGCCTTAATAGCTTCTGGAGAGCATCTGTCAACTGGCAATCCACTTCATCCTGTTGTGATAATTTAAATCCGGTTAGTTTCTCTTCCACTTTTGCGAAGCTTAATTCATCAGTTTCTGTCATGCTCCACAAAAAGTCAGTCAACACTTTTTGCTGAAATAAGTTAAAATTAGATACATAAGTTTACGACAGCTGATGTGGTACAACTAATAGAAGGTACCACACTTTGTCCAGCATTTGATGCTTCACTCGTCATCCTATTCCCTATCTGATGGCGATAACGGAAAATGCATATGCACAATCTTCTCTAAAACCAAAATCTGTGCTATCTACCTGATGATATTATGCAGTCCAAATTTTGCATCTATACTAACGCATCTCCATCTCAGTTTTATCTTGATGGAAGGTTATGATGTCATAAATAAGGCAAAGTCCAACAAAGATGTCGGTTATTTAATTTGAAGTGATTGAGTTTTATGAAAAATGAAAATGGTTGATAAACTAGCCAAGAAACAAAAAATGAAGGTTGAATTCATCATCATTATTTCTTGCAAGATCAACCACTATCTATTTGGAGATTTAATTACAATGATGATAAAAAGTGGTTTTCACCTGCATAATTTTCTGCTTCAATTTATCGATGATTCCAACCTGTGCCGTAAATTGTTCTTCAAGTTGTTCGCTGTACTCACGAATTTGCTCTAATTCCATCACTGCATCATCATTTTTCCTTGACTTTCTGATTCCAATTTAGCCACACGACTTGTTAGCTTTGAAATTTCGTCTTCGTATTCGTGAACCGTTTTTAAAGCGCATGAAAGGCGATAGCGATATTCTTCAAAACGTCGTTCCAAATCTGTTCTGAAATTATGGGAAATTGAGACATTTTGCGCCAATTTAACACAATTAGTTCAAGTAACAGTAGTAATTCATCAACTTTACCTCACGAAATGTTAATTCAATTAATCTAGGTGTTGAGAAAATCCGATTGTTCAACTACCGACTGATACAACGAATAACCTCTCACCTGTATGAGCTGTAAAGTAAGCTAGCATTAGGGTTGCATATAATATAAGAATACACTTAACTTACTTTACTGCAGGCCTTATATCATCCTTCAATCGCTGTATTTCATCCAGAGCGGTACCATGCTCCGCCTGTAACCTAGCGTGTTCTTTTTCCAGCACTTTCATTTCGCTTTCCTTCTTTGCCAGAATTTCCTAAAAGTCTGTTGAATATTTAAATCTCTCACTTCCTCAGAACAATGATTAAAAGAACGAATTGTTTGCGATGCAAGCGCTGCTCCACAACTGCGCTTGCAATTTACCTACCTCGAACTGCTGTAAGGATTTCGTGCACTTTCGTATCTGACCGCGTAACTCATTAGTTTCATCTGTGCAGCACTGCATCTGAGTTTTCATCTCAGCGATCCGACTTAAATAAATGCATCGGTAAGTAAAAGCATAAATATCATTTTCTAATTACCAGTTGACTTATGCAAATTTCACTCATTTGTCTACTATTCAGATGCTCGATGCTTCAATAAAAGCTTGAGAAGCTTGAAAAATCACTTAAACACTCAAACCTTTCTTGCTCAGAAGTTTTTTCGCCTTGCAAACTCAGCTGCTCATCCTTCTGTTGCAGAAGATACCGTAACTTACCCATTTCTTTGGACATTCTATTCACTTCACCATTCAGCTAAATAAGTTCACTTGAACTTCAATTTGAAAGATTAAATGGGAAGAAATTGTCCTTTCAGGCGCAACTCAATGTAAATTCTGATGGATTATGGATTTGGTTTATCTTCTTAATAATACTGAATATATCAGAAACATGTACAAACCATTTGCTTCTCTGATTCAAGTTCAATTTCTCGTTTACGCAATCTTTCTACTTCTATGTGTAAATCCTGAAAACAATACCACAATTTACGATCTTTTACACTTTTTTCTTCCTCTGTTTGATCAATGATATATTTCCCTTTTCTAGCTTAGTCAATAGGATCGGTTCGAGCAACAAAAAAAGAAAAGCAAAATTTGATGTAAGATCAGTTCCGTATACCAGTGATTTCCCTTTCATCCTGATTTAATGATTTGTAAATGTTGAATGTAAGAAGCAATTTCGATCTTTGCTCAATCAATGAGTTTTCCAATCAAAAAAAAAAAGATGCTAACATTTTTCATTTTTTGTTTTGAGTATGATTGCTCAATTTGTTCTTTGAGATCGTGTATTTTTGTCGCATTTTCAGTTTCTTTCAAAGCAAACTGACACATTTTCTGCTCTGTATCTATTTTGAGATGTAGCAGTTGCTAAAATGGAATTTTGGAAGATATAAACGAGAAGGAAAGATGATAAGCAATAAGAATGCAAGAAACTGTTGTTATCTCATCACAAATTGCTAACAATAAACTCCTCTTAAAGAGTGCTATAATTTGGAGAGAGAATCTGAAAAAAAAAAGAGAAAAAAAATTCAAAAAAAAGCTTGAAAAAAGTTATTATAACCTACATCTTCCAAATGTTCGATATAGGTGAGCATTTGTTGCACCAACTCTCTTTGTTTCATATTTAATGATGCTGATCGACGTAAACTGATCAGTTCACATTTCCGATTGCAAACTTCTCCAAAATCCTCAAAAAACAAAAGCGAAAGAAAGTGTTTCTTTGCCTTGGCATTATCAAACGAACAAATACTTTCCTTTCACTTCAAATTATTTTCTTTTTCAAAATCTTACTGGTATGGATGGTATTTCACTAAGAAACGTGCACTCATCTTCTTCAGTGATCCACGAATCCGTCATTGTATCTTTGCTTACCGACTCTTTCAATGTCTGTCGTTCCTAAATAAACCTCAGTGCAGGATTTCTCCGATAGAACAGAGCCCTTAACATCATACCTGTTTTCATTTTTGTGATAATAATTGTAACAGATTGAGGATTAATATCCAACATGCACATTGAAAATGACAAAAAGATCTAAATGAGACTGGAAAAAAAATTAGGAATCATAAAACTGGAATGCATTAGTAATCATAACAAATTAGTTACTGTCACCGCTTGGTCCAAAGGACAGTGTAAATAAAGTCAAAAGAATGGCAAGCACGAAGATGGAAAATTCATGAACTGCACTTTTCAAATTACAAATGAATCATGTATTTTTCCTTATTGTCAAAATTGCATACCTACTGTGAGGTAGCTACTGTTGGTACCTGAAAAGTTGGAGAAAAAAAGAAACTCTAGAATCTCAATTTTCTGAATCGTCTGTACAGTAAGGATGTAAAGAGTATGATTTCGTTTTCAATATACGAAACTGAAAAATGTAAACAAATTTAAAGAAAGCCTAAAATATTGTGGGGAAATAGCAATAACTACCCACTGATTTGTTAGTATATCTACTGATATTGGTTAGACTGAGTGATTCTACACAGCCATTTAAAAAGCATCATGATGCTAACTATCGATGTACCCCGCATAACCTACCCCCGATTGCTATATTTTCTTCAAAAAAGAAAAAGAATAATTGTTTTCATATTCCTCAATGTATTGGCTACATTCATCCACCATAATTATCATGCATGAGGTAATTGAAATATCCGGAATCTGGACAAAATTTACCAGATAAAATAATTAGCACACTAATATCAGTTAAGAAAAAATACTAATGAACAAAATATGCATGAATGAAAAAAGCCGGTTTTGGAAAGCAAACTGAAATTAAAGTTTCACACCTCATATTCATGCTCCATATTTTCTTTATTCTCTAGAATCTGAAATTCCAATAATTCGTTCATTTCTTTAGACTCGATTAATTCTGCTTCCATGCTTTCCATTTTGGAGCGTTGTTCCATGACCTGATCTTGCAATCTAGCGATGCTATCCAACAATTCCATCGTATTTTCCGACTAAACTAATAGACACTTATAGGTAAACTGTATCCAGATAGCATCTTGAATCATACAATCTCGATATGTGATGCGATTTAACAATTAAAGAAATGGATTGACATCTATCTGGAACAATAAGACTACTAATCGCCTGGGTAATATGAGAGGAATTTGAAGTCTCATTCTAAGCAAATATTTAGGCTCATAACCTCTGAGCTTCTGCTCTACGCCATGTTTGGAACCTTTTTTACGATAGTTTTTGTAGCATAAAGTTTTGCAACAGCCTTTTTCACAGCAACACACTAGAAAATCAGAAATCTAACAGTGAACCATAAAAGCGCAAGATCTTAGGATCATTATTTTAGTCTAACCGTCTTTGTAATTTAAATCTTATCAAGTTTTGTTAGTCACAAGTAAAAAATGTTATTAAGCAGCAAAGATTAATTCTTTAAAATTAGTTAAATTCATCGAGTTTGTAGTAAAATACTGTTAAACTTAAATAATATTTAGCGGCAGTTTTTATGAAGGTAACGTGGTAAAATAAATCGAACAGCTGATTTGGATATTATTTTGTGTGTCTGTGTGTGTGTGTGTGTGTTGTTTTTTTTGCTTACTTTTGCGAGTAGGTAAAGTTAACGAATCCCATTCATTCGATAATTTTATTGGATGTGAATATTAACAAAGAGACTTCAATGATGCACAACTAATCTTGCATTGATTACCGAGCAAATTAAGATGAAACTATATCAACTTATATTAGTATCGCCTGCGATGTATGTGTATATCGCCCATAATGAAATAAAAGTAAAGTTAATTGTAATTACGAGATATAATTTAGGCTATTTGTGCAAAGGAGAGTTCTTTTAAGAACAGCGCTTATAATTTATCCACAGTACACTGTTATCATTCAATATAGTGAATCCTCCAAACGGTAACATGTAAGAATGAGGTGAACTTCTTAAATTAGGCTTACATTGTTAGCCATCAAACTGCTCTGTTTATAGATCATTCAATTAACATGCAGCTATCATTTAATCACATTTTAATAAATAACAACAAAATAAATATAGTTTACTTGTAATTGTTGCTGCTCGATGACAACCTGTTGTTGAGCAATTGTTGTTTGGGCGCAAATCAACTGATGCCTTAGAAGCTGATCATCTTCAAGCCCATATTCACCCGTTTTCAGTACTGATAACGTTCGCCGAAGTTGTTCACCTTCGTGAGCAATTTGCTGATAACCGTTTTCAATATCTTTATCCAATGTCTGCAATTTGAAGTGCAACTGTAAAAGTAAATGAAATTTAAACTAACAATGTGCCACTTTTTTATACGTATATTTTCTCCTCAACTATCTTTGATGTTAGGAAACGCCTCTGTTACATATGTTTTCGACTTTGAAATGATTTAAAAAATATTATGGAGGAGTTATTTTTAAAATGGAAAAGTTTTTTTTAAATGGAAACAATCTAAGGATGGTTTATTTTTTTCTAAGGTACAAAAAAAAAAGGAAAAAAACTATTTTCAGAATTGATTACTTCATTCAAGTCTTCAGTAATAGTATTTAGCGAGATGGAACTTTCAGCGGAACAATCAGATCCACCAAATGATGATTGCCTATCCTCCTCAGTTTCGCCATTTTTTCGAGAAGATATACATTTCCTTAACCTTTTGAATTTTTGTACCAACAAATCATAACGGCGATCCTTCTCCTGAAATTTGTTAAAAAAGAACAGATGAAATAAGTGTCGTATCTAATACTATCATCAATCCTACTCCTGCAATTTATCACCTAACTCATTTCGACTACTATGAGTTATCATTTACTTCACTTTCATAATCATAAATTATCATTCCTCATCTTTACTATGTCAACTACCAGAAAAATCCTCACATACATCTATATATAGGAAGTGATGAGAAGACTCACCAAACCAGCTTGCCTCAGTGCAGTGATACATTTGGAGTACTCTAGCACTTGATTTCTATATCTATCTAATTCTTCCAGTTTTTCAGGAAAAGCTCTTCTTTCTTTTAGATTTTGATTATCTTTGACCAATCGTTCGTAATCATCCTTCTGAAAAATTCATTTAGAAATTATTTGAAGGGTCAAAATATATGTCACAATACTTAGTAATACATATTCATTGTTAATAAAAACTAACCAAAGTTAGGAAATCATCCTGTGAATGGCACAATTTCTGCTCACAGTTCTTCATTTCATTTTGAAGTATCCGATTTCGCTCAGTTAATCGACGATTTTGTTCGATTAAAGGTCGTTGGATTCGTTCCATTTCAACAATTTTTTTATTCTATAATTGAATTCACTAATTCATCAGTTAAAAAAAAAAAGTCGAAAAAATCCCAGATTTTTAGACGAAATTACGATAGGTAATATTTAGTAAAGAAATAAATTTAGTTATAAAGAAATGGAAATATGGATCAGAAAAATAACGAAATAATTAAAAGAAAACTGACTAATTCAGCCTTGATTTGGTTCATTTCCGAATTGACAATTTCGGCATCGGCCAAGCGTTTTGAAGTATCATCCAGTTTCTGCTGCCATCGCATACGATCCCTTTCGTAATCCTCCTTACTCATCTATTTTATAATTACAGTGACAATATGTGGATGATAATGTTCAATGAGCAAACCAAAATTGGAAATGAACGACTCTCTGATGTATTTCCTGATTCCTATATATATGAATGATAAGAATTGCATATCACAAGTTTATCATTTATGAGGTGATACTCCAGCATAACTTGCCAGTATGTACTAAGCAGAATAGCACAGTGGTTACTCTTTAATTATTTGGTCATAATGTCGCCAACCTGCGATTCATAAGAGATTTTGATCATGAATGTTATATAAAGATCAGGTGTGAAATTTTCGAGAAATTAAGAACTTTTTTGTACCCAAAGGTCACGCAACACTTTCATTTAAAATGGAATATTCTGTTTTAAAAGCAGTAAAGAGTGGAAGACCTAATTTTGTGTCATTTGAAATCAGAACAAGCTTAGCACATTAGAATACATCCTTGAATCAATGAACTTCTCACGATGACTTAATTACTAAGGGTTCAAGCTAATGTATGATGTTCAAAAGATATAGCTAACGAATTAAAATGAGTTTTTGTGAATATACACAAGTTGATTATTAGATGACTCTGGTAGTACAGTTATAGTGCGTGGGGTAAAGCAGATCACGAACTTTGTGTCATCGATGAATAACTATCTACTTTAAGAAACCAAAAACCAATCTCAGTCATGGATTCAATAACCATCACAAGACAACTAGTATTGATCGGCAACTGTGAATTATTTGCTGAAATCAAATGTCTAAATGTGATTATAGTTGGAAAGATTTGCCAATGAATGTCTTCCAATCATTATTGTGTTCAAACCTCGGGATTTTATTTCTAGCAAAAATATCACTGCTGCTTCGCAGTGTCGGTGTGTCAATGATGGTTAGATTGTATTGACATTTGATCCAGCAGCTCCAAACCAGTTGAAACGACATCACTAATGCTATTTGCTCTGACCTGCTACTTCTAGAAGAGTGAAAGACTTTACGTGACAGCCAACGAACATTGAATATTTAGAATGATACCATGCTGGTCACACGACTATGTGTGACATGCTACAAGGTCAGTTTAAAAATAAGAATGTGTGTTCACTAAGTGATACTAGTAACTACTGTCAGGAAGTGCAGTTAGGAGGACTTGCAATATGCATAATTCAGGAAAAGGAAGGAAATTATAATCTCAAAATATCGAAAAATTGCAAACTTCCTCTTCCTTCACCGAATCATTTTTAAGATGAAAAATGTTGAAGGATCGAAGAAACATAAGTTAAAAGAAGTGTTAACAAGAAGATAACGTTTGCTAAGAGAGGAAGAAAAAGAAAATGAAGTGTAACTGCGTGGTGTTGTGATTTGCTGTTTGTCGTTCCTCTGCTGAAAACTGTGTTTTATGATTTCTTCCAAAGAGACCAACCCTAATTGCTCCCATACAAAATGATAAATTACTTTTTACCGGACATCTTCTGCAAAGTATCAAATATTATTCAAGCAACTTATGGATGCAACTTTTACTCCTTCAAATTTTCCGCTTTTCATTGCTTCATTTTCTCAATTCCACTTTAGCAGATATTCCCGAGGGATTTTTCTCCACCAAATCATTCTCAGGGTGGAAATTTTTAGGATTTATATTTTCATATAAAACAAACTTTATTATGACCAACAGTTCTTCCCACTTACTTCCTGCATGCTACTTCGTCATAGATCCAAAAATCAAGTGTTCAAGCTATGAGAAGAAATATAACTGACATGGAAGAAAAAAAATATATAAATGAGACTCAATGGATACTGTATTTAAATTGCCAAACTTTCCCCATGAAAATCGTCTCGAAAATTTGACATACAAAATAAGAAAATGTTGCAATTAGTAACTCAATCCAAAAAAAATTACAATGTTGATAAATGACAAACAATAACTAATCAGTAATCCCGCTTACTTTATGCACGAATCACTTTGACCTAAATTTTAATCACTTATTTCGAAGAATTTGAATTCATGCAAAGTATGATGAAGAGTTACTAAATTTAATTATCTCTTCTTCCTTCAATACATCGCTTTTTCATTTTATCATTAATTTCGAATGACAAAATTCATTTCTTTTACAACTCTTTCACTAGAGCGCTTCCCTATGCTGCACTTTTCAATGCCTGCAGGTATACACGTATTATGACAATTGCCATTTCATTACACTGCAAAATTATGCTATCTGCACCAATTAATATTACTTGATTATCTTTATAATCATAACTTCATTTAAAATTAACTTATTCAACAATATATTTGAATTGGAATGTGAAGTTGCGTGGGTCTATTTGGAAAACACACTCCATTACCTGATGTTATGTCATTCATATCGTTCAGAAGTAAAACTGAAGCATAAGGTAGTTAGTTACATTTGTCAATCAGCTGGAATGGACACGCCCCATATCAGGCAAAATTTCAAATAACTTGTAATTTCAACACAACAAAAAAGAAAAAAAAATAGAAAAGAGCACCATTGTTGAACTGCCAAACACAGAATTTTGTTGTTTCGACATATTCTTGACAGTACTATTCTTTGACAATGTCCCATAGCCACTTGACAAAGATGAGGTACTTGTCGAAGCCATTTGATGTTGTTCAATGGCCTATAAAAAAAGTTCGAAAGGCGAAATTTATATCTCAGAAGACGACTAGCACTATGAACGAGTTCCATGCTACCTTTCTAGCAAACAAAATTACACTTATCAGGAGTTTCAGCTTGAAATTCAGGTTAATTCTAAAATCTCGTAGTTGACACTAATCAATTTGAGCAAAAATGAGCAAAGTGAGTTGTAAATGAAAGGATATAATATAGAATTCTGATAGTAGCAGGAATACGTTACAGTACTAATAAAATATGCTTTCGGATTTCATTACATATGCTATAATCCCGACTAAAAAAAAATATCAGAAAGATGAAGTGCTTTTCAATGTAATCAGTGACAACTTTTTTTCTGCTTATTAAAGAAAATTGATGACCAAAAAAAGCACTGTTAATCAATAACATTTTATAAGCAATTGCTTACATCAAATATCAAATCAAATAAAGATAAATAATACGATATTACAGTAACCTATTACAGATTACCTGTAATTTTTAACCAATTATAATTGTGTTCAAAATTGAATGAAAATATTGTACAAGAAATCAAAAAGGTGGCATGAAGAAGGAACGATGCAACATAAGAAATATACGCCTGCTCTTGTGGAAAGGGGGCATCATTACACCGTGTTCCGCCGGTTATACCACATACATAGCCAATTCCTGTACTGGAAAATGCTATCGAATGAACAAGCGGGAACCAGATACCGAAGTACATACGAAATCATCCGGAACAATAGCCATTGTTGCCCAGATGATAAGCACTTTTTACTTAGAGAATAACCTGTTTTGCGAGGCGATAACCAGCTTTACCGGCTTCCATGCAATATCCTAGGACAATGATCATCTCTATTATCCAAACAATAGCCTTACATATACAGAAATAATATACTTTTACTTTAGTACTCACGATATTTACATTCCCAACTTTTTTCATATTTACTTAAAGATATTGGCAAGATTTTTAGTGCGGGTTTTGGTGTCTATTCTTCTGATGACATGTTTAAAGAAGAAGCAAATGACTGTTTTCATACTGATACTACCAATTTGCCACAGTTCATATGTTACGGATGTTCCGTAAAGGGAATGCAGTTTTTGTGAGAAAAGTGAAGACAGGAATGGTAACAGGAAAAGAAATTGTATGGAACAAAAATTTCCAGAAGAAATACTTGTTTATGGAACTAAAATATTTTGGCGAACTTCATTTCCAAAATTATGCAAAACGTTTCATGGTTCAGTACACCACATCATACACCTTTAATATTCTTCCACCATTTCACATTCGAATTTGTCAGACATTACATTTTGTCGATGCATTCATTAATGAAGGATTTCATATGATTTCTTGTTGCAAATATTTCCTACAATTTTATAATAAAATGTTTATCTATTCAATTGATTGTCTATTTATGTAATTATTTAATTAATTAAATACTTGTTTATTCGTGCGCTTGTTCATTTATGTAATTATTGAATTAGATAATTATTTATTTATTCGTATACTTATTTATTTATTTATACATTTATTTATTTATTCATTTATCCTCATGCTGTTAACTAACTTGGGAATAACATGAAAAAGTATCAATCCTCAAAAAATATTTATTCGCTAAAAATTTATTTATTAAAAATAAAAATATTTATTTTTTATTGCCGCTGCTTAACTTGGACGGGAAGAACGATAAGTGAAAGGAACAAAGCTCGATGGGACAGCAATGGTAAGAAAGGAGTGATGGAAGTTAAGTGTTAAATGACTCAAGGCCAAACCATTATAAATAAAGTAGCTATTGCAAAAATGCGATAGCAACTGAATGTGCGGATGAAAAGTACTCCGGAAAAAGTCAAGAAGAATGACCATTGAGTTTTTTTTATTGCCGCTGCTTTACTTGGACGGAAGAACGACGAGATTATTGTTCACACTACACTACGTGAGCAAATGATTTAAATTCCGTTAAATTCTGATCACATTCCCGATAACAAATTCGAGTGCGTAATCAGATGGTAATCAACAAACTGTGTCCTTAATGTAGAAATAATAACAAATAAAGAAATTATGCATTCCAAAAGAGTTTCAGTGTAATGAGAGTATGTGTCATCTACTGAGTCATGAAAAAAGGATAGCGGTAGTACTGGAACTGTCACCTTGAGTATACGTTTAATAACATCCTCAAAAGTATCATGTCGCTGATCGGCAGTGGTTGTTGGCCGCCCAAGCTACTCATTACAAAAAACTACCAGCTGGATAGGTTCATGAAAAAAACTCGAGGTTGTGATAAAAATGAAGTAAAGCGATCGATCATTTATTTTGTGCACATCAACAGGCCACTCAATGAATTTACAGGTTAATTTTACAACTATCGACATTTCATTTTGAATTACATCTTTCCACATACTAATATTTTTATGGTAAGGGATAGAAAAGCAATGTTAATTTTGAAGTACCCACTTGAAAATGTCGATGAATCTTCCTATTCAGTTGAAAATTTCGAACATCGCTGAATTCCTGAGGTCAATATCTCTCTTATCACTCGTTGAAAAAGTGGAAGTTGGTAAGAACTACTGGCGAAAAAAGCACTTTTCAAAATTCATATCTCAAATCTAAATTCTTTACCTGCTTGAAATTTCAGCATCTGCTTCATTTAAATATCAAAAAATTCAATTCGCTTGCAATAACATACGAATGATATAAAACTACTGACACAACGAGCATTTCAGGCTTTTTAATAAGAGTCTTAAGTAACAAAGACTGGAGGCGAAAAGTAATCTGAAATGATTAATCGATAGAGGGTGTGAATTCCACCGACTGCGTAGAAGCGGTGGACACCTATTTCATTTAGATATGGATTTGGTCATTTGTTTTCATACTTGCCATGTCATTGGTCATTTACTGACCATTCCAGCTTTCTACTGTCCATTTTTCTTTTACTTGATAAAGTTAGCTAATTTGAGATAAGTGTCTATTAGTTAAAAATAATTGTCGTCACAATTGAAAAGAGTTGGCAAAACGGTAGAACGGGACATCGAAATGATTGAAATTACCATGGCAATATAATGAGGAGCACATTAGAATGACACTGTCCAGGAAAATTGGCATAAAAAATGTTCAAGAAAAAAGAGAATAATGGGTGAAATCTTGAATTTAGATGCGATTGAGTGGAACAAGGAGCAGGAAAGGAGAGGTGACAAAGACCACTGGTTGGGTGAATATCCTTGACCTCATTATAATTTTCATGCTACTGCTCAAGCGAAGTTTCAAATTAATGCAACACATTTAGAAGTGACTTCAAAACTGATGCATAAATAAGAACATTTGTTCATCCATGTATGAACTATAAACTAAATTGAAACAGAGTCAAGTAATGTCATAGATTAATGACGAACTGATTACCATTCTAAACTATATTACTCAAAAGTGCTGGAAATATACTTAGGATTTAGCAAATTCATCCTTTACCCAAAAACGCAGATATTCCTATTCGCCATGTTTGAATTCAAACAATATTTGCGTTTTTGCAAAACACTTACAAATTGCAACAAAACACGTCACTCACACTCATAAATTCCTGATTAATTAACATATTTGAATGGCTATATTTGAATGAAGTTATGATATTTTAGTAAAAACCCAAAAACCTGACGCTTCCTTTTCATTCCCTAGCCTTAGTAGAAGTAAGTCAAAGCGATAAGCAGTGTTGGAATGTCGCAAATTCATTTCACGTTCGTCAACACGTTACTAACTACCTCTGAAATAAGCTAAAGTTGCGCTTGTTGATATACCCAAGCCTTGTCCACCCGAACTGATTCAGTGACCCACTGGCATTAAGAAGGAAACTTTCTTGTCGATAAATGAAAATTTGTTCCATCCCGCGCATATATATACATACTATCTCTGAATATGGGTAGATAGAAAGTTGCCCAGAAGAGGTATTCTGGAAGGGTGCATATATCAGTGGTACATGCAAATATGCCGACAAAGATATCGCAACCATAATATGCAATAGCAATTTCTGTATGCATAACATTATTAGACAGATGTATCGGTACGTCTGATGTATTTTATTTGTATGATGGCAAAGGAATATTGTGTGACATATGTTGGGTATTTGTGCCAAAACATTCTGACCATAAGAAAATGCTGGATAAAGTGGAATGACGATGCTCTAGGAATCTAGGAACATGCATGGAATATTGGTGGAAATGAACGTCATTATTCTTTCTTCAATTTGTATCCCTCCATCATCATTCATTGGAGCAAGTTTGGAAATAGATAATGTCGCATATCCCTTATTTTACTTCTCAATACATTGTCCAACTTGTCGCATCATCGTCATATTTTGTTTGTGGTATTGTTTCCTTCTATTTTTTTTTTTTTTTTTTCTAGAATGTCATTCAACACACTTTGAAATGGGATGGTTTCAAATCAAGATGGGATGTTTTTCGATCCCATTCTCATGAATATCACCTTGATAATCAACTCGCTCCATGGATGGTGAACACTTTGCAGAGTCTTAAGGTAGAATATTCTGGATGAATTTCATTTCAACTAAAATTATTCCAATCAAACTTATTCGCCCCAATCTTTCAATCTTTGAAATTTATTCATCCATTCATTCATTCTATAAAATTGATAACCCAATATTTTATTCTTTCAATTAGACTGAATTCCGGCTAATGAAACATTGCAGCAAGAATTTGGATTTATGATAAACAAAAAATGATGAAGCATGAAAGGAGATTATGAATCACGCTTCATGATCCGTCTTTTTTTTGCCCTAGCATTTGCTGAAAAGTTTTTTCGTGTTTTTCAGTTTCTGATATTTGTGGTGTCACATTTGTTTTTGATTTTTGGAGCAGCGATATCTAAATTGATAGTGATTTTATTGGCAACCAGTACTGAGCTAAAAACTCTAGAAAGTTATTTTGAGAAAAAGTGCCACATTGGAGAAGGTTCTCTTTTTTTGCTAAAAGTTAAATATTTCTGAAGAAAGTGAGATATGTCATTTTATATTAGAAATGCGAAATACAGTATAAAAGATCTGTAGAGAAGATCTGTGGATGCAGGAATTTGCACATGACTCCCATTCTGTTTCTTCGTCAAGCAATTTATCCTGTAAAGGTCAAGTAGGTTTAAAGAAAACTGTTAGCTATACCTAGTAAAGCTATTGTTAAATAGTTAATATTTAGGAAAGGTGAAAAACACAGAAGTAATAGCGTCTGCAGTTTGTACCCTGTGGCTTATTCAAAATGTACCGGATGTAATGGCAATCATTCAGTCGCTGTATAGAATTTATAAATATCCGAAAGAACGAGAAGGTGCAGCATTGGTGGTAAGTTTGGTGCCTTCTTTATTTCTCCATGTTTCTTTTGTAACATTCTAATTCTTATTCAGCTATTTATAATGGAATGTTGCCGATCCATAGGCATGGCTATTTTATTTTACCATATTTTCCCGTCGCTGGATCCATTGCATTGCTTGATTCTATCAGTTTCTGCGGTATTCATACCACTATATCTCAAAATCGATGAATTAATTCGTCGTTCTTTTGATCCGATATGGTAGGTAACCTTATGATTTGTTGATTTGGCAATTTATGAAGTATTAATTATTGTATCATTGTAAACTTCAATGATAATAGAAATACAGGACCCTGAAGAAGAGGCTGAAGTTATTACTGCGTTCATGTAGTTATTCGATACTATTTTTGGTTATATTTGCTTCCTGCTATATGTGGAGTATAACCGTTGCCCCTTTTTTCAAGTTTGTCACATTACCTCTCGGGTTAATTTTATCATCATTTGGCTTTTGGGATTTATGGGTCAATGAGAGTCATTCCATATCGCGCTATCGCTACTTGTATCAAGTATGTGAACAAAGTTTTTATTGAATTATCAACTGTAATCTATTTCAACTATAGGTAATTTTGATAGTGAAATTGGAAAGTCCTTGTGGCGAACAAGTTCATTTCATTTCCTAGCAATTTTCGCAGGCGACGCTTTTCAGTACCACTTTTTACAGTTGAAGTATGGAACACGGAAAATGAGTTCAATGACACGACTCATGGTATCAATATTGCGCATATTGATTTCGAGTTCAATCTTATGGATTGTCAAACTCCGATATTTGCCATTTAAAGCTGTAAAGAAATCGCTGATTGAAATGTCTGCTTCAGAAAGCACCATTAATTTGTAGGCGTCTTTTTTTTCTTACATTGGTAAATTAAATCAGTGACATGTTGATATACTTGAGGATAAAAACAGATATCATTTGGTTTTAGTTTTATTAAAAAATTATCAGAACTGACATTTCACTCTTTCATTTTCTTCATCGGCTTAACCTATTCTTCAGATATACTCTCGCTTTGTGGATCATCTTTCTAAATTTTCTCTTGCGAATTGTATCCCGTTTGCTATCAGCAATGTCAATGAGAGTCCTAGCACCACTACATCCACTCGTGATCCTTGTACCATTGCTTACAATGATTTTCATTGGAACGTGTTTCCTCACTCCTGCATGTTTCATTCGCGAATATTTGTCTGTTTATGAGTTACGATGGCAATGTTTGGCTTGGAAGACATCACGAAAGTCATTGTCGGAGATATGTTTTGGTGTTATTTGGTTGATAGCTTATTTATGTTGGGCTTATCAGCATGTTAAGATACCTAAGTTTAATGCTGATGACGATGTGTAAGTTATTTTAAATAGATAAGAATATAAAGTCGATAAAATCGAAGGAATAAATAAAAATAGTTGTTATTGTTGGGGAGTTCTATTGATAACAGAATGTTGAAGATTTGATACAATCACGACTGTGTTGAATGGATTGATGATCGAACAGTCATTGGTAGTATATCGGGTCTCACTCAGTAAAAAGGTAAACACCAATGTGTATGAGATTTTTGGTCCTTAGGTATTTTTGAAAATTTTTAGGCGCCTTTTATTATTCAGATATTTAAAGCTTCTATGTTCATTTAGAAAATGGATGGCGATAATCGATCATCGGAGGGAGCAGAAGTTGATGTCGGCGACCTTCGAGTAACCAATGATGAAAGTGATAAGACTATGACGTTATATATTTGTGCAACTATGTGGCACGAAACACGAATCGAAATGATGCAAATGCTGAAATCTATCATAAAGTATTTTCTTCAGCGAAGTAAAGAAATTTTAAATAGAGATCACAACTCGATATTTCAGACTTGACAAAGAACATTCAATTACGTTGATCGAAAGACGACACTGGGATGATATCAAATATAGATTGGAAGGTTACTGTTCCTAACTTAATTTGTCTGATGGTTTTCATTATTGAATGCAGTTTGCGTGCAGGTAACAAAGGAAGTAAGTTGCAGCACATATCTTCTTTGACGATGTTTGGGAAGATCAGATGGAATGTGGTCGTGCTCCGAATGGCTTTTTTCAAACTTTTTTTCATCTCTTATTGGAACTAACACAGTAAGTTACTCTTTTCTCCAGAAGTTGTTATCAATCAATCGTGCTATTGATATTGCTACTGATTCCGTTACTTGTAAGAACACTGTATCAACAAAGGTATTTCAGAAATGAAACTACTGGTGAGAAAAGTGTTGCGACTGATCGTGTACTCGTTAATACTGCTTATGGTGGAAGGTTGGTAGTGCGTCTACCAGCAGGTACATTACTGTTTGTCCATCTGAAGGATAAGCAACTTGTTCGTCATAAAAAACGTTGGTCACAGGTAATTCATTCGTTGATATCAGATCAGTGAAAGATAGATGGATGATGCAAGCTTCCAGGTAATGTATCTGTATTACCTGCTTGGTCACCGAATTATGGATTCTCACATGAGCATAGAGGATCGTCAACTTGAAGCGGACAATACATACATTTTGGCTATTGATGGTGATTCCAAGTTTGAACCATCAGCGGTGATGAAGTTGTTAAGATTGATGAATATGAAGAATGAGATCGGTTGTGCATGTGGACGGATCCATCCTATTGGCGAAGGTCATTTCTTTTCTAATCTTTTCTATTCAATCTTTGCTTATATCCGATTCACAATGGACAAAAAAGCTATTGCTGTTAAAAGCAAGATGTAATATGATGTGAGTGATAGTAATGTGCATGTTCAGGCATAATGATATGGTATCAAAAGTTCGAGTATGCTATTTCCCATTGGTTCCAAAAAGCTACAGAACATGTGTTCGGATGTGTGCTTTGCGCTCCCGGTTGCTTCTCTCTATTTCGTGCATCTGCTTTGATGGATGATAACGTTATGCACAAATATACTAAGACTGCCTCCGAGCCACGTCATTTTGTGCAGTATGACCAGGTAAGCGTGCTTTTTAATTATTTACTCTTAATGTTTTTAAATAGCATCTTTTTGCGCACTATTGTAAGCACTAAATTTTATTAAGGGTGAAGATCGCTGGCTATCAACATTGCTTTTAAAACAAGGCTATCGAATTGAGTATGCCGCCGTTGCAGACGCAGAAACGTATGCACCTGAAGGTTTTCATGAATTTTTCAATCAACGACGTCGATGGACTCCTTCTTCTATAGCAAATACGGTCGATTTACTTGCCGACTATAAAGTAAGTTAATTGGAATAGTAGCTCTTTAGTCGTCAACCATAGTGCTATATCTTTTTTGTTTTTAATTTTTCCAGCATGTATGTCAAACCAATAACAGCATATCCAAAATGTATATCATTTATCAGTCAATGATGATTGGCTTCAGTCTCCTGTCTCCTAGTATCGTATTCACTATGCTTGTCTATGCTCAGGTCATTTTTTCTATTTTAAGATCAAATACAGGTAGAATGGATTCGTAAGTTCAGGTAGTATTTCTACTCATCTTTTTCAGAATAGCCTAATAAGGAGGAAGAAGTGGTAAAAAGTGTAACTATTCATCTTGAGGTATAATTTACTTTAAGAAGTACTAGTTAAATTCAGGTTGCCACATTTGAGGTGGAATCGGACAAAATGTTGCTATACAACTCTTTACCTGTCTTCATTTTCATTGTGCTCTGTTTCATTGCCGATTCGAATTATCAGATAATTTTTGCCAAATTTATTTCTGTTATGTATGGCTTTGTGATGCTTGCTGTTGCAGTTGCTACAACCAACCAAATAATCCTTGAAAGTAAATTTCATCTTGAATTATCAAGCAATCAAATGTTTCATGTAAATACACTGCTTTGGTTTAGTTCAATGGTTCCCTATCGATGGTCCGCTAGAGCTATTAAAAATTATGTCCTTTTTTTTTTACAATGTTACTCGTAAGTTTAACTAATACGTTAAATGTTTTGATTAAAGTTTACTTTAAAGTTAACAGAACTTATTATTTTTGAATCTTTTGATTCCTTCCATAAAAAAAAAGCCAAAGTAGTCCGTGGTCAGGAAAAGGTTGCAAACTACTGGTTTAGTTATATTGCTTACCAAAGATATACACGAAAAGTTTACATCATTTTTAGCCGCACTCTCTCCAACTCCAATCTTCGTGCTCTGTATGATAGGTATATTTGTTCTGGCCGCAGTTTTACATCCACAAGAATTCCACAACATCTTCTACGGTGAAGTTTTTGTTGCTTTTTGGTTAAGCCATACTGAATGATATGTTGATAGAGCTTTTTGTAGGACTAATATTCTTCCTGATGATACCATGCACATACATCTTCATGTCACTTTATGCACTCATCAATTTGAATATTATAA
>NW_018108323.1:88183-106045 GCF_000183805.2 Loa loa | reverse complement strand
TGATATCTATCAGACAGAAAATCCAGATCTACCTTCCTTAACAACAAGATGGCGCATGGAGCCCCATACACCATCGCGATAGTTGTTAGCATGAAGATCAAGTTTCACCAACTGTTTGACGTCTTCACTTTCCATTCCAATTTGAGCTGGACCAGTACGATTTTCCTTCTTGACACTCATATCAATCAAAGTTCGGAAACGATTTGATTTTAAATTTCTTCACTGAAATAACAATTCTTTCAATTTTGTGTGGATTCCGTAACATAAATGGAAGCACCTTACAGTAAATATTGCTGTAGCGAATTATCCAATATTATGTTGATCTTGACTCCAAATTTAGATAATTATCAATATTAAAGTAAAAAACAGGATGAGAATGCGCTATTCGTCTAGTACAGTGATTTCCAATAGATAGTCCGCTAGAGCTATTAAAAATTATGCCCTTTTTTTTACAATGTTACTCGTAAGTTTAACTAATACGTTAAATGTTTTGATTAAAGTTTACTTTAAAGTTAACAGAACTTATTATTTTTGAATCTTTTGATTCCTTCCATAAAAAAAAAGCCAAAGTAGTCCGTGGTCAGGAAAAGGTTGCAAACTACTGGTTTAGTTATATTGCTTACCAAAGATATACACGAAAAGTTTACATCATTTTTAGCCGCACTCTCTCCAACTCCAATCTTCGTGCTCTGTATGATAGGTATATTTGTTCTGGCCGCAGTTTTACATCCACAAGAATTCCACAACATCTTCTACGGTGAAGTTTTTGTTGCTTTTTGGTTAAGCCATACTGAATGATATGTTGATAGAGCTTTTTGTAGGACTAATATTCTTCCTGATGATACCATGCACATACATCTTCATGTCACTTTATGCACTCATCAATTTGAATATTATAAATTGGGGCACACGAGAAGCTGCGTTTACTACAGCCGGTACTGTAAGTATCTTTGTTAGCATTAATTATATTATTCGAATTATGACACTATTGAAAAGTATTATATTTCAGCACGCGAGCGATACCGGATTCCGTGATTTATTGCGACGGTTAGGTCTTTACAAAATCATCGATTTTGTGAGATCACCACCATCGTGGAATTCCACTATTACTACCACTGCTATTACTGCCACCGCTGCTGCTGTTGAAGTACAAGAAATTAAAAGAAAAGTTGCTAGCATGGAAACGGAACTTCAGGAACTTAAGGCTAGTAACATTGATTTCACATGAATTAGTTTCCTCTATTTTTTTTTTTTGGAAAAGGATTACTATTATCATAGACTAAACTGTAGGAGCGAAATAATTCCTCTTCTGTTCATTTTGATACAACAACAACGGGGCATGCGCATCTTCATTTCCTCTCAGCACCACAGGTTCTACTGGATAATCAAAAGGAACAAGATAAGGTCAACGATTTTGTTTTCTTCTTGATTGATGATCATCTTGTTGCTTGACTGCAAATTGAATGCCAATTTGACATAGGACCTTCTGCTCTCCGCATCGTTTAAAACGCTGGTCTCAAGAGAAAACATAAATCGTTTCCTATGGATGGACATCGAATATCTCCAAGTTTGTAGTCGTGGAAGGTTGAATGCAGCAGAAAATGAATTCTGGGATGGGATGATTGAACAATACCTCAAAGTAAAATCATTTAAAATGTAAAAATAATATAGGTGGATTGTTTTTTCTTTCTTATATAGCAAACCTAATGCATTAGAAAGTTGGCGCGAAGTCTGCTATAAGCTCTCTTGCAAACATTTAAATTTATCTTTCGACTTTTTCAATGGAACCTTGAGATCAGGACTAGTAGTTGATGGAAAGTATGTCGTTGCGATAACAAATTTTTGCATTTTCCTCCTTGATTTGTTGGGTCGTTGAATTTTATGTGTGACGCAAACATCAAGAAATTTCATGAGAATTAAAATTATTGTTATTCCCTTTCGGCATTCATCCTCATCCATTCATGATTTTCTTGTTTGCCAAATTTGTTCTATCAAAAGGCGCAAACTATAGACTAATTTTTTTCTTACTATTACTACGTGCTTTAGATACATTAATATTGAATACTTAGTGAAGTCTATTATCCAGCCTGGATTCTTGTATATTTGATTCAGGAATGCACTGAGCAAAATGAATATAACATCTTTTTTGTAGCCATTGGAAATCACGGAGGAGGAAACGAGACGAAATGTTGCCAATTTAGCCAGTTTAAGAAATCGGATAGCCTCCTCAGTTCTGATCGTCAATGGCTTATTGGTTTTAGCTGTATTTCTTATACAAAAACACAAAGAAATACTTTCGTTCCAATATAAGCCATACGGTAAATGTTAACTTCTTTGATTCTGGGAGTTATGGTATTCCCGTATTCTATTCGATATTATACTTTCGTAGTGACCTACGGTATAGTTCGAATCAATGTCGGGCATTTTTTTTCTTTTGATCTGTTATAAGAATGCAAAACTTCATTGCTAGGACTCTGGAAGGATGTCATTTTAAATTGAATTAAATTATTTGCAATGTTAACAGAAGGTTTTGAGTGGTTAAAGTTGAGCAAGAAGACAGGAAAATTTGAACTTACTGATGAGCCATTGAAAGTTGAACCAATTGGACTACTCATTATCGCATTTTTGCTGATAATCCTGGTAGTTCAGACATGCGGCATGTTTGCTCACAGGATTAACACTTTGATTGGCGTTTTCCACGAGGTAGGATTTCGACAATAATTTTAAATATTTGAATTTCTTTTTCAAACATAGTCCTATTTCTTGAGTAAAATAAAGTTTTCTTATTGAATATTTACAAATTAACTTATCATAGAATGTGTAGCGTTGAATTTTACATCATATCTAAGCACTTCTCTTTTCAGGTTTCAAACATGGAACATCTCGATTTTATCAACAAAAACACCGAGAATGAGAATGAGATCAAAGAAAATGGTCTATTTATAGATTATTGCGTTTAGTTCAGATGAATACATTAAGTTCCATTGGTCTTAACTATACCATCGGTCAGCAGGCTGAAATCAAGGGTTAAAATTCTGACATCGATTTTAGTTTTCAAGAAGTTGTGTACGGCTACGGGTTATGTGCTCTGACAGTTGTGATATGATATAATTCTGTTCAGGTTATTATATTTGATGTGATGATGCTGTTATAATAATGGGCCCTTGAGTTCATTTCATGTCAAAAATTTGTTTTAGCTCAGCAAATGTTTGACGCAACGCTTTATGACAATGCACATGGAGCTGATGGTTACGTCCGCATCCATTATGATACACGTACCACATGCGGTGTACTTTACAGGAAAACTTCAGCAAGCTAGATTGATATATCGATCTGGAGTATCGCAAGTTACGAGACTTTAGTTCTCTTCTGCTACGTTTCTCTTCCTCACTTAACTTTTTTTAAGTTTACTTTAATAGACATCTTCCGTGTCTCTGTTGATATATCAGGCTTAGGGCAAGAGGGACATGACTGTATCCAGGTTAGAGGCTTGCGAGAAGTTGGACAAATTATTTATCATGTATTTAATGTTTCATATGTTTGTATACTCGTATCATGTTTCTCGATTTCCACTGATAATATCACTTGTAGTTGTTGTGTTGTGTTGTATAATTTTGAAATGAATGTTACATTTTATTTCACTCACATGTCTTAATACAATATGGAAATGATAACAAACGGATTGAATTATTAACTAGGAGAATAAATGAATACCTCTGCTGTACAGAAGAATTGGATATACCTCTTCGGCAAAATGAATAACATGAGTCCGGAAAAATGTAATATTATACGGGAACATGGAGGTGATGATCTTGAAGTCCGAGTAGTTCTTGGAAAACAATATTAATTAGATAGTGCATTCGTAATCTACAATTCTAAATTTATCTGGAATCCCAGTTAAATTGCAAGAACAGTGTTATGTCGATTACTAATTGTAGCGATATCAAACTCGTTGAAGATGGTTTTGCAGAGCGATAGTAATGTCATTATCATTAGCTGATTCACCTAGATACCAGCGGCTGATAAGCTTTGCAATATTCCTGTAATTTCCACTGCTTAATGTTGCCATCGTGACCAGAATGTAACGATTTAAACATTGCCAGTCCTGAAATAAGGTGCCACTATCGTGCCAATTTTATGTTTCATCCTCATTTTGCTGGAGATACCGAAATCCGAATACTGTTCTCAGTGAAGTTTAAGTTTAATTTTAGAATTCTAGAAACTCCAGAGGTTTAATTCCAGGAAAAAATCGCATAAGGTATACTCTTGCCAACTTATGCATCATTACCGCATGCTGATTGTTTCGTCGAAGATTGCCAAGTAGTTCTTCTTTCGGAATGATTGGTTTGGTGAATGAATTCATCAACTGATCCAACGTTTGCAGTAACAAAAGCATGTTGCCTCGGAAGTTAGTACGTATAAATTTTGTGCAGTTATTCATTTTGAATGAACCATCTTTGATTATTTTTGCATCTTTACCGCTTGAGTCCAAAATTTCACCACAATTCTCCATCACTCCGCATATACAAATGTCAATCTCCTGTGATTTCACTTTCCTAAATATTTTAAACTGTATATAACTGGATTTTGAATCTGGCTTAATTATCCTGAACTTAATCTGAATTTTCAATTATCAAAATTCTCTACATGCGGAATGTTTCCACATCCATTTTGCTAAGGCCTTAAATTGATTTTTGCCTAGCAATAACAACCCAAACTCAATTATTCGGTTCATGGGATCATTACACGATATACATTCATGAAATATTGAGGATTAAGGACAATGAAAAAGAGACTGATATAAGTGAATATTTATTAAATTTTGAAAAATGGAATTAGAAATATTCACGATGGTACTGGCAATCGTGCTGGCCACTTTTCCAGAAATTCTCGATCAATCCTTGATGTGCATTTTAGGATATTTGTAATCCATCGCCTAGTCCTGCCATCGAGTTCGCCATGGACAACGAGCAGCAGTTCTTCCATCGCTGCATGCAACACCTTTCACTCACGATCAGTTACTGCGCGAAATAAGTTACAGATAATCTTTTAAAGTAAATTTCTCATCTCATCTTGTAAAATGAATGTTGTAGGATGTCATAAGGTTAGAGGCCATTATAACTCATTATTGAAAAGCTGTTAATCACCAATCAGAAGACTAATAAGTTATACCTTAGGAATATGATGATACTTTCGGGCTTGACTGCTGGAGAGAATTTTCACTTGCATTTGTATGTAATCACTTAATTGTATCATTCCTGTTTGAGGTAAAGCCGCACCATGTTTCTTCAGAAACATCTCGAAGTCCTTCACCAATCTTATCTGGTTTTTGCTCTGCACCGAATTTGGCCTATCACATGAATCGATTTGAAAATATTTAGTTCCAGATGTATTGGATTCAAAGTTGAATTTAATTTAAAGATTCCAAAGATTTAAACGAGATTATCAATTTCGAACTTGAAAGATCGCTTGAAATTTTGCCATTATCCTGAATTCATATCGTTTACTGTCTACTCCAATTATGTTTTGATTTTTCAATTTCGATTCTGACTTTGACCGGAAAGAAGCTATACCTTGCAGTTCTAACACGACTGATGGCTTCTGCATATGTGAAATGTTGGGCCCAGATCATATAAGCAGCAATGGCAACACCCGTACGGCCAAGCCCTGCATGACAGTGTATTGCTACCTTTCCTAAACAGATTGAAAATTAAAAGAACATTTAATGAATGACTTCAATTAATTCAACTCTTTTCAAATATCACATGAACATACCTTGTCTGAGAGAACAGTGAACAACTTTCACAATGTCCAAAAGAATGTCAATTCCAAGAGCTCCGAAGTCCGGCCAAACGAAATTATAAAACTGTACTGAAACGATTTTTTTATGTTGAAGGAATGTTGCAAAATTTCTTTGATACACTAGGCTTACTTCCGTTCTGCATCAGTATTTCCGGGTTATATGTGAAACCAGAAGGAAGTAGCTCCGGTCCACAGGAATCATGTTCACCAAGCATTTGTAGATTTATGACTGCACAAATGTTTACTCTGCAATGCAGGCTGTTGAGGTGACATCGTGACATATGAAATGAATCGAGGGAATTTCAATTCCTCAAAAAACCTTATAAAATCTAGATTTTCATGGTCGGTTGGAAAATCGGCTTCAAAAAATGTCGAAACGAACTTGCGGAACTGAGCGATGAGATTATCATCAGTAAATGTTTTAACAGTCGGTCGAGACATTGCCACAATGTTTCCAGTTATCCTATAATAACATTGTTATCGTTAACAGCACTTATTGTTACGAATTACAAAACCTAATTTTTAATTAATATAATGATAAAGGTACTCAAACCATGAGGAATATAACCCTCGGATAGCTTGCTCATTCAGGGACCACGATTTCCATGAACAGTATTTGCAGTTTGCACCATTGCAATATAATTTACAACGCCATGACCAAGGCGTTACACATAATATTCCGTAGCGAATCGACAGATGCGATAGCGACACTATAAACAAAGTTCAGAAGACGGAAAGCTTAAAGAGAACTACATTCTGAGGATTTCCAATTACTTCATTGGTTCAGTGCGGTATAATCCAAAAGACTCAAATTCAATTTCGAAACCTTAACTGTTCTAAAATTACAAATAAGTATTCTCTAGTAACAACTTTCATCCAGAATGTATTGTTTACCTATAAACAATGCATTGTTTATTGTTTACCTAACATACTACATTTTAATTACTAGCACCATATCCCAAAGATTAAATATTTGAAATGTTATGGGTTATGGGTTTACCAACGAGTAGAACAGATAACACAAGAAAAGGCTATCGATAAAAAGCAGTTGCTGATACGAAAACCAATATTTAAGTGTAGTGTTCAGGTAAATTTGTTTTGCATCATTCAGTTTGTCATAAATAAATACGCATAGTATAACAAAGAGGTACCACGTCCGTAACCAGCTGGTACGTTTCTCGTCTCTTTGCGTCCTTTCATTGAATCATTTCAAAAGAAGATTTTCTAAATTATAAATTAAAATATCCGCAACTAATTGAAGTGAATCACTTGAAATACGAAACTGATTTTCGCTTGCCGGAACAATCGAAATATTATTCGGTAATGCTCTGAAAAAGTTTAAACTATGAGGTAAACCTAATTGCAATAAGACGGCAGCCAGATGTAATGAAATCTAAAAGAGGTTGTCATGGGAATGTACCCAGTAACGGGGTAGAATGATTGCACTACTGGTTATTTCGTTGACATGGGATAGATTCAAATATTGCATTCTATACATTGAACTTTTCACTCCCGCTACACCTTATCAAATGAGTCTAGGATTTGCAGAGAATTATAACTCACTAACTCAATTGTAAGCCATTTTTCTTGCCTTATATAATGACTCTCTGCATATCCTCGCATATAAATACACTATGATTAACTTAGAAAAGTGTTATAAAGACTGAAACAATTACCTGGATATATACGCTTAATAACATCCTCAAAAGTATCATGTCGCTGATCGGCAGTGGTTGTTGGCCGCCCAAGCTACTCATTACAAAAAACTACCAGCTGGATAGGTTCATGAAAAAAACTCGAGGTTGTGATAAAAATGAAGTAAAGCGATCGATCATTTATTTTGTGCACATCAACAGGCCACTCAATGAATTTTTACATCCTTCAAATTTTTAAATTAAGTCTTCTGTTCCGTAACAAGCATGAAGTTTACTGGACAATAGTTTTCTTTTTTCCTCCATTTTCCTAAATGTTATCATTGCTTTAGTTATCTTAGTCACATATTTTTTCGATTATAAAATTGTTTTGAAATCATATGGAGACAGTTACATGATGAGATTCCGTCGATCTTGAAGAAAGGATACCGGAATGAATATACAGACAGTTTGAACGATTCTTACATTAACAATAAATTTTACACTCGACGAATTCCAATGGTTTCTTAAAGTCATTTCCAAACTTTCCCAGAACTACAGTAAATTACATCACAAACCCTCATTCAAGATAAATGTTCTGAGCAAAAGATGGTGAATATACTTGATTTACATGATGCTGCAGAAACGCAATTCACATAGATCGTTCAAGCGAATGATCTATCATTGGTGTCATTGATCAGAAGGAATGAAGTTAATTTGAAATGATTCATTGTGATAAATCATCCAAATTACTGACAACCTTTCATATTTTATGCAAAGAACTATCCGTGAAGCTTAGAATATTTATTGCAGTGGAACATTTCCAGTCAAGTAGCCCGTTCAGTGGTCAGTGTGTTAAGTACTTAGGACACACTCCCGCTCTCGCATATAGTTAATACCTGAGATACGAAGAGAGAAAAATTGTTGGAGCACTTTTTTTGTGTTATAGGGCACTTAATATGCTGTAGGAAGTTCGGGAAGTGGTCTGGGAATTTGCAGGAAGAATTTTCAACATTTTCTGGATGAACCGTCTAGTTCTTTGCAGATTACCCACAAAACCGGGGAAAGCGCTGATCAATCTTAGACATTCAATCTTTTATTTCCGGTTTTTTCCTATGCCTTAACATGTTAGATAAGTACTTTACTCGATTACTGGAAATTTATTCCGGAATCTTCTACGACAATTACAGTAACACGCATTTGCAGCAAGCACGACTGATGAATAGTGTTGTTTTGATCTTTACACTTTCCTATATTTCATCCTATTTTTTGGATTTTGAATTTGAGATGTTTGAAAGTTTTAAAGTTTTATTGTAAAGTTTCTTTTTTTTTCATTTATTTCACTGTCATAGCCATTGTCCAAACGCTCTAAACTTTACAGTGCTGAATTAGTATAGGAATATCCCGTTCATACCAGGAGTGCATAAATTGCTCATCTCCAAGATAAATCTTTGCTGAAATACATTAGTGAAGTACTTTTCAATGTATACGACAGGGGAACGAAGGTCTGATTTGTCACAAGTGAGTTTCTATGCGTGTATATGTGTATGCATGTATGTATGTATACATTTTATTTACGAGAACTGCCTTATCGGGAGAGGATAAGTTGCGTACCCTTATGAGGTTGCCAGCCATGCTGGCGGTGGCTTATACCTCTGGTAGGGCCTCCCATGTTAGAATCAACTGAAGGGTCAGACAAAATGGGCAGGATAGGTCCACAGACAGGATAGGCTCGCTAGTCCCCCAGCAGCCATCCTAGGAGAGGAACAACTTTAACTCCAAACCCGGGCAGATGGAGCTCGTTCGCCTTGTAATGCCATCCATCTATGCAAAAGATACGTCTTGAGGATTTCGCTTTTTCAATGTCCCAGCTCATTAAGCCCTGGCAGGTGAACTTTAGAAGAGCGTGGACGGTTCCACCCACGCTGTACCTCATCTTAAAAATCTCCGTAGGCTAGTAGGATACACCAATATTTGTAGCATTTGTAGCAGTTGTGGGAAGAGGTCTTTCCAAATCTTCACAAAGCATAGTCATGAGATGATAATGATGTGTGTATGCGTGTATGTAGGGATAAAGAAGTAAGGAAGGTATTGTGAAGAAAGCGAGAAGGGTAAAGGAATTGATCTTAATGCTTGGAAATACTAAGGCAAATTACGCAACTAATCGGAAGATTTTTTATGAGGAAAAAGAGTTGTAGTAAATGAGCAAAAAGCGAAAGCGCTGTAAAGTGAGCCGTTGTTGCACTAAGCGGAAAAGTTCTTGGAAAATCTACAATCTGCCTCATCGTTATCCCACACAATTGCGACAACCTCATCTTACCCCTTCCCCATCAAGTTACATCTGTACAGCCTTACTAATGGACTAGTATAGCTGCCAAAATCCATCCCATTCAACGCCGATCGATCCAGCCCTCATCACTTTCGTAAGTGTCAACTACGGCCTTACACTGTTTTCTCCTCCTTCCAGCCATTTGTCAATCTGCCTCTCGTTGTTGCCGTTCTCCATTCTTCTCCTCTCTCCTTCTTCTCTTTCAGTTTCTTCAATCCGTCAATTGAAAAGCATTTTCGGCACCAGATCGGTCGTTGGTTTCATTTCTTATTTAAAATCTGATCGGTGGTATCAACTTCTCGATGGTTGTTATGTTTTGCTGTCATTAATTTTCATTTGGTCATTCCACCTTTGACCGAATTATCCAAGCTCTATTATAATATTGCACTGATCGGCTATTGTGATCTAGTCTGCAGTCGTAGAAGTTACCCATGCTCTTGGCTGTTCTAGGAGGCGTTTGGTATTACTGGATAAGATTCAGTAGAATTACCCATTTCCAACTCTTCTGATTAAATGTAGGCACTCGTTGTGAGGGAAATATATTTCATCGATCATTAGTGTTCTACTTTTTTATCCATCCCTCAGTTCATGCACAACTGAATATTTCAAATTGTTTTGCGAACAGAAGTTCTTTCTACATTTTCACTTGCTTTCGTTGCAATTCCGACAAATTACCTGGCTGATGTTCAGGATAAAATCGTTCAATTTCGACCAGATACCTGATTGACTAATTTCTACCTGTTTTCCTTAAATATTTTCTTAACGCAATTGGTAGTCTGAAAGGATTGTTCGGAGTGCCGGTACAAACTGGGCACCTCTTTTAACTGGACTGCCTACTTTCAGTTTTCAACGACTTTCTAATTGCAACTTCTCCAATTTCCATTTACTGTACGAATTTACTAAATTGAAGTACGTCTATTTTTACATCCTGTGAAAGACAAAAGAGTAAGGGATACGTTTGTTTTTTTATCAAACATTCTGCGTATCCAGATTTGCCATACTCTTTCCTGCTGTCTTTTTCTCGCTCTGTCACGTGCAGATTTGTTATGAAGTTCATTTTAAGGAACAGCTTAACGTCATAAGTTCGCAGTGGTTAAGGGAGTCTATTTGATGCGGTGGATTTAGTGCATGCAAGCTCATAGTGATGGCTTGGTGAGCATCTCACCAATTCTAGTCAGCGTGTGCTTGTTTGTATCTGTGATACGTGATGCTTGTTACGTATGCACCGTCACTCGTACGCAACAACTCACGCCCTAACACTTTTTTCTTTTACATGACTTCTTTTTCGCTACTTGACCTCGATAATTTTTGGAACGCTGCTGAGAAGCAGCAAGAGGTGAGTGACAAGTTGCACTAACAGTAGTTATCATTTGTTGACAAGAAATTGTCACTTTGCTCTCGAGATAGATAGATAAATAGATGAATGGATAGTTTCCCACTTCTACTACAAGCAAGTTAAGAGAGATATATAAGCGGAAGTGTTGGTGTCGTGTGTGCTACGCTGTACTATGTTGTATTGGTGACACACCGAAATAGGGGTAATCGTAGTATTGTGAAAAATAAACGTTTCTTGTCTTTTTTTTTACTTGTTAATTGCAGTTAGCTTTGTATTTTAATTGCCAGATATTGATTTTAGTGCATAACTTTGGAACCGGACATTCAGGATGAAATGTATCCTATTGTCACAGAATTTCTTCCGATTTTATAGCGTTGGAAAACTCATTCTCCTAACTTTTGAGAGAAAACTCATTCCGCTAACTTTTGAGACGTTGGAACTTTGAGTACTGTTGACAGCTTTTGTATCCTTGTTATTGACCGTGCATTTTCGATCAGACCCCGAACTATAGGTTGTAATAAAAAAGCTGGACTTACGTCTGTGGGCAGTTATTCATATGATTATGAAATTGGGCTGCCTTACTCCAATGCTATATGCTGGCACGTGGTGGGGTACGGTGTAATTATCGTATGAGATGGGTTTTGTTGGATACTGTACAATTTTTAATCTCCATCAGACACTTATGACTTTACGCAGTTTTCAGTCTTTTATAGATTTATCTATCACAACTCTAACCAAAGAATTATAGATATGGAGTGTTCAGAATGAGATTTCTGGAGAGGAATGCCTGAATTGATGCCATAATTCGTTCTTTTTAAGAGGGAAACATCTCGTCTTTCTGCTGTCTCCTCCGCTAGCTTGAAAAAAAAAAAACTACGAATTAGTAACGACAAGAAATTGAACTGTTCATCCATCATTCCATCACTTCTCCTTTCTCATCCTTTAATCTACTAATATTTCTTTATCGAGGACTCCGACATTCTCAGTAACCCTGTAGTCACTAGCTGGTCCCGTATCCCAATCTCCTTCTCCTCCCTATTTCCTTTCCGTTTTCTTCTCTGAACGCCATTCCTGTTCACCTACCTTTGTTCATATTACACCCAACCATTGCGAGGTGTCATTCCATTTCGTTCTTTTTTTGATTGAGTTGATGGTATTTATCGCAGCATTATGTTTGGATGTTGTTGTTGCTGTTGCTATTTGCAAGCGGAAGACGGGGTTCCAAAAAATGAATGGACGTTAATCCGGTTTTACCCATCTTTGTCGTGCGTGCATCTAGTGAATCTGCTACCATTTGTCAGTAAATGTATTACAAGATTTGGAGGAGTGATGCTTTGGTTGTATCATACAATGCAAGTTGTTCGTTGTTGTCCGTAGATTGATTGGTTCATTACTGATTGAACAGATTCCCCTTCATTTCTTTTATTTTTCTTGAGCATTTCTAGCATTTTAGATTGCATCATGAGTCATCGTTATTATTCGTATACCACCGTACTAATGCAGTAGTTCCTTTCTAAAGGTTAAAAAAAAAAACATCACTTTTCTTTAAAGGGAATCAATGATAAAATATTTTTTGCAGGGCGCTCTTTCCCTTTCGAATGATATGCTTTTATTTTCTCTCCTCTTCTTCTGTCAATTCAAATGAGAGATTAAGAAATATCGCTTGCGTGTAATTTCAAGTACTGACAACGCAGTAATGAGTTGTACTAAAATGATCGATTTTATTGATAAGATATTCATGATGAGTTTGTTGATAAGAAGCCAACTGTTAACTGAATAATAGTAAACACTGACAAGTTCTTACGAAAGCAGATATTCTATCTAACGATTAAAGACTTGACAATAAACATATGAAATTTACGAAATTTTCAAGCATTCAAAAACATGTTTCAAATTTGCAACTACCGAAAGTTAAAGCTCAACTTACGTGGTGGTACGGTGACCAAACAGATTTGTTATCATTAATTTGTCAATCTCCTTTTCTGCAAACTTTTTTTCATGGTGGCGATAACAAAGGTGTCGGTAACATACTGAAAGATATTTGACTGTGTTGATTGTTGTCGCTATCCTTTCTAAACTTTTCCGCAGTCCTACCTCTTCTTTCTCTGTCCCATTATTCTCTCCTTTCATTTTCCGTCGAAGTAAAAATTTTGGAATGGCTAAAATATCTCTCGCAAAATGAAGCCAATTAATTAATTATTTGTTGCGATGTGGTTAATTTTTTGAGTTGATCGTCTCTTGTTGGAATTACAGTGAATGTAAATTACGCACGAAAAAGGAAACGGGCCTGGTGATGATCCATCAAACAAGTCAAATCGAGCAGAGCTAATATCGATGTCTTGCTACTGATACCGTTCTTACTCCACTTTTTTTTTCCTAACTGCTCCTAAACTCGTCCTTAGTGTCATTTATATTCTTTAGTTTTGTCACACCCTGCCATCTATTTGTCGATATAATTATTTCATCTTTTGACAAATATTACATCACATGATATCAGTCTTTCCTTGTCTGTTTCCTCATTCCGTTGTTAGTCGTTTATTGAATCGTGTAGCATACAATGGCAACTTTGCTCTGCTGATGTTATATTTGTATTTTGTGGCTTAAGCTAAACTAAGCTGGTGAGGAAAGTCTAAAACTGCTTGTCTAGTTTTTCAAAGCATAATTCCAGACCCACCACCACTCTCTCCTGTTTTTTCTTTTATCACGTGATTAATTGGCCCTTGAACTTCATTTCTGCAAAATTGTTCCAGAATTTTTGGGTTTTTTTTTCCGGAATTTATAGTCCTTATTCGATATTACATTTTTCCCATTACGTCGCATCTCCCATGTGTATGCTTCGCAAACAATCTTTTTTCTTTCTCGTTTAACATCACTTGAAAACAACGGACTTCATCCGTTATACTCATTTTGAAAACATTTGAAAATTTTCGTGCTGTTTTAGAATTAAATAATCAAGAATATTCCATCAATATCGTATTTTGCTCATTACGGAAATACCATAGATTCCTTACACAGATTCTTCATATTCTGTCTACTATTGAGCACTAAAAAACATCATATTATTGCTGTTTTATAAAATTTGTTTGCAATGTTTTCTTGTCGGTTTGTTTCATTGCCTGGAAGGTAATTGCTTTGTGCGTTATTTTTCAACTCGGGAACGTCTACATATTGTACTTTGTACTGTTTCTCATTTTTAAGATGCGAGACACATCCCCTTTGATGATTGGTTAATTATTAACATCGAAGTCGGCGCAACAATTAATTTTCGTTACACAGAGTTGATACAATCAATGAAAGACATCTCTAAACCTTATATTTGCAGGGGTACGAGTCGGAGAAGCTCGATTATAAAGAACGTACGCAAATTTACGTGGAAATTGCGTCTTTAAGGCGCGTTGCCTGTTTATCCAGCGTATTTATTTTAAATTACTGCTACCAGTGCCTTGTGGTTTCCGCTCTTCCTCTCCTCTTACTACAAATATCAGCGATCGAGTTCTTGCTTGAAAAAAATTTCATCTTAATTTGCATTATTTATTTTGCTGAGAAAGTGTGCAATGCGAGAAGCATTAGAAGCATTCCAAGATGAGATGTTCTGGACGATCATCGTCGGCTTCTTCATTGCTTCAATTCTTGCATTTGCGATTGGTGCCAATGATACAGCAAATTCTTTCGGGACGAGCGTTGGAAGCAAGGTTTGTTGGACATGTTTAGAAGGATTTGATGATTTGTTCAGTTGAATTCCAAAAATAAGATAGGTGATTTCTTACAAAAAGGGAGAGATAAATGACGTTTAGACCTTATCCAAAAATGTTTTGAAATAGTGATGGCAGTCAGTTTGATAAATTTCAGGTGCTTACGCTGCAGCAAGCCTATTTACTAGCCTCCATTTTTGAAACCCTTGGAGCAACTCTGTTGGGATATCAGGTCACGGATACAATGCGAAAAGGCGTCATCGATTTGGCCGTTTATAATGGTAGCGAAAATGAGCTTATGCTTGGTCAAATTTCCGTACTGTCAGGTAGAGAGATATACACTTAATAGACTTTTGAGGTTGTGGAATTTGTGAATTCGTAGTTCCCGGTTCACCTGGCTTGCCGTAAAGCTTGTGTAGAGACAGTGTTTAATAACTTTGAGATATGCTTTTGAAGGCACATTACTTCTAATAGTGTTTTAATGAACCTTTTCTTCTGAAGGCGTCTATTTTAAATTTCAGAATTTACTTCTACCAAGTAAGTATTTAAAAAAAGGATTCAAAATTGGAATTTCATAAAATTAAAGTATTAAATGAATTTTGCAGGCTGTGGTGCGTGGCTACTTATAGCGACATTTTTGAAGCTACCAGTGTCAACGACTCATAGTATTGTCGGAGCAACTCTTGGTTATTCTTTATTAGCCCGTGGTACGCAGGGAATACGCTGGTGGCCAGTCATCCGCATATGTGAGTTACGCCACATCTGTGCCAAAGTAATTTCCAATCATTGGTTTTTTTTTTGTTATCCCCTCACACTTTGGTAATGTCTTCGGTTCGAAAAGAAATTGAATTTTAAAGCTTAAAAATCATTTTCACTTCGAATTTGTGAGCACCGGGTAGAATCGCACTGCAACCCATCCAGAAAACATTGTAATCAAACGATGGTTTTCAGTTTCGTTTGCAAAATTGCGATTGTAACTGCAATGTAACTAGTTTTAAAAGAAATGAGATTTTTAAAACCAAAGTTTAATACTTTCAGATTTACTTATGAATTATGTAACATTTGCTGAGTTATCTATTTCAGTCATATCATGGTTCCTGTCACCACTGCTTTCGGGATTCGTCTCAATTCTTTTTTATTCTTTCATTGACCATACTGTATTGCGACGTCGACGTCCTCTGCATTGTGGTCTAATTCTTCTACCTATTTTGTATTTCATCTGCGTAGCAGTCAACGTTTTTGCCGTTATATATAATGGTTCCGAATGTATGTTTTCAAGAAAGCATCTAATTATTAATAGTTTCAAAATCTTGTTTGCCGGAGCTTCCTTTCTTTACTGCTTATAAATTTTGCTGCAAATCCATAAATGTTTCCAAACATTGAGAGTTTCTGTCTCACGAAACTTTTATAACTGTTTATTTCTTGAAAAACAAACCATTTGCAACAAGGCCATTGTTTGCAGATATTATATTGAATTGAAATTTAGGGTACAGTGATAAAGTTTTGCAGTTTTGGGCTTCGACAAGATACCGACATGGGCTGTTCTGGCGATAACATTTATTGCAGCAACGGTTGTTGCATTGCTTGTGCATTTCATTATGGCGCCGCGGCTGAAAAAACGCATTTTAAGTGAGGCACTTTTTTCAAGCACAGATAGAGATGTAGTGGGACTGAATTTTCAGATTTCATTATTGCATCTGGTGATATCATTCTATCTCTCGAAAGCTTAAACTGTCATCGTTTAGCATGTAAAATCTTTTAAAAAAATATTTTTTCCATGTATATTTTGGAATCATAAAGTTAAGCAAAAAAGAGAAGGGTCAAAAATTCTAAGCGTTCCTTCTAGGGTTCTGTAATGATGGATTTCTGTTTCTATATGGATGGGATTTTATACGGTTCCTCAACTAAGTCTGAAAGATATGTGATTTGGTCTAACAACGAAAGCGGGGTAGATAGTGAAGCCGAGAAACTAAGAAGATTATCTGCATGTAAAAGAAGGAATTAATTTTCACTTAGTCTTTATTCTAAAATAGCTGTTTGATTTGAACTGTTGTTTCAGATGCGCGTTCCCTGCTGCATTGTGAAGACGGAAAACACCTAACACTGGGACCTACTAGCAGCAGAGAACAACAATTAGCTGAAATGTCTGTTGATTTGTTAAACAATAATGGTAACAAAGCTAATGTAACTATAATAGAGGAGGAAACTGGGATATTATCCAATAATCTGCAAATAAGTAACACCGATGGACATCACAGTTTGGGTACGAATATGGTACGACCAACGAGAAGTATCGAAACCTTCTTTCGCTCTTCCAAACCGGAAGATCCACAAGCATCTCAGCTGTTCAGTTTCCTTCAGGTGCTTACAGCTTGCTTCGCCGGTTTCGCTCACGGTGGCAACGATGTAAGGTATGAGCATTTCATTTAAGATTTTGTTGTTTTAAAATCCGATGAATCTAAGTAAACAACCTTTCAACTATTAATAAATTTGAAGAATTTTTGATGTGTTCAACTGAAGGGCGGATGTTACATGATTCTGTTGGTAAAGTTCAGGTCCCCTCTAAAATTTTATTATTTGTGAAATTTCTACTGAGAATTTAATTATGATCCGTATCTCGTAAAGTTCCATTTGTAATTGGTCAGAGTTTCAAAATCCCAGCTGTTGTGGTTTCATTTAGGAAATTTAATGTTTAGCAACGCAATTGCCCCGCTCGTGTCACTGTATGCCATTTACAAGGAGAATTCGGCGATGCAAAGATCTACAACACCTGTTTGGCTTCTGCTTTACGGTGCCGGTGGTATGTGCGTTGGTCTTTGGGTATTGGGACATCGGGTTATCTATACGGTTGGTGAGAATCTCACCAAAATTACACCGCCAAGGTAGGGTGAGAGAACTCTTTTATTGATCAAATATTGTCAATACCACTCATCAACATTGCATTTCTCAAATTTCCGTATTTTTTCTTGTGAAATCCAAATGTTTCATTGGTTCGACTTCATTCTTTTAAAATCTCCAATTAAAATTTCGATTTCAGTGGTTTTGCAATCGAATTTGGTGCTGCTGTAACAG
>NW_018108323.1:74780-88021 GCF_000183805.2 Loa loa | reverse complement strand
TGCTTCAGACCAATGAAATAACAATTTTCTTGACATACACAGTTGGAGCCATTAAAGGATTCAAATTCTGATTTTATGATTTTGATAAATGTTAGGGAATTAAAATGGAGATGAAAATTGAGCAATGGTTTAAAATCAGTAATCAATAATCAATAATAATAATGGTAATAATAACAATAAAGACAGTGATAATAATAATAATAACAATAATAATAACAACAATAATAATAATAGTAGCAATAATAATAATAATAATAATAATAATAATAATAATAATAATAATAATAATAATAATAATAATAATAATAATAATTAGTAATTGGTCAGAGTTTACAAAATACCCAGCTGTTGTGGTTTCATTTAGGAAATTTAATGTTTAGCAACGCAATTGCCCCGCTCGTGTCACTGTATGCCATTTACAAGGAGAATTCGGCGATGCAAAGATCTACAACACCTGTTTGGCTTCTGCTTTACGGTGCCGGTGGTATGTGCGTTGGTCTTTGGGTATTGGGACATCGGGTTATCTATACGGTTGGTGAGAATCTCACCAAAATTACACCGCCAAGGTAGGGTGAGAGAACTCTTTTATTGATCAAATATTGTCAATACCACTCATCAACATTGCATTTCTCAAATTTCCGTATTTTTTCTTGTGAAATCCAAATGTTTCATTGGTTCGACTTCATTCTTTTAAAATCTCCAATTAAAATTTCGATTTCAGTGGTTTTGCAATCGAATTTGGTGCTGCTGTAACAGTATTAGCTTCAAGCAAATTTGGTCTTCCAATAAGCTCCACACAGTGCAAGGTTTTTTCATTTATTTTTTGTCGCAACCGTCCTTCGTAATCTTCCAATTATAAATCCATTTCACAAACATATAGCCTAAGATAGTAAGCATGTAGTGCTGTGATGCCACTTCTTATCACTTCGACAAAAACATTTTTGTGTTAAAGTCAATCAAAGCCTTCAATTGCAACTTTTTAGGTTGCGCGAATCATTTTGATAAACCTTTGTAACATTCAGGTTGGCAGTGTGGTAGCAGTAGGTGTGGTACAGGCAAGAGGCTCTGTGAAATGGTCTACTTTTCGGAACATATCGTTGTCCTGGCTTGTTACTTTGCCTGTTACGGGTAATAGTCTTTATTTTTATTTCTATTTCTCTCCTCAGATTAATTTCATTTTTTCTTAAATTCCATAAAATAACGGTAGTTTTTAGTGGAATCGCAGCAATAGTTAGGTCTAATTATTAAATGGGCTACATCGCATGACTGGCACAATTGCATGTCAGATACGGAAGGACATCTGCCTTCCGAAGGAAGCGTACACTCAGCTGGATAACAATTTACTTCAATCCTACGGCTGGTTAATATCTTTTTAAGGATACTAAAAAAGTTTATTTTTACTAAGGTTAGGATATGGTCTGTTGCAGGTGTTCTCAGTGCACTGGTAATGCTCTTGGCGCGTTCGATTGTTCTTTGATGACCATCAGTGTATTATCATTATTTGCTCATTCACCTGTTTTTGATTTGTGGCTGTTTAGGGTAGTTTTTGTTGTTGTATGCAAATGAACATTTTTCATAAGTTCATCTGCACTTTGCTCTCACATAAAATCATTGTTCGTTCACTTGTAAAAGTATTGTAAATAAAGGTTTTCTTAGGACGATTGGGCTGATGACATTTTGTTGGAAAATTAAAACTACTAGGAACCTTCTTGTTTAACGGCAAGAATGCAGAAGAAGTAAGAGAAAAACTTCAGTGTATTTCAGTAGTTTAGATCAAATGTCCAAAACTTATGAAAAACGTACCCACAGTATCGCTTATACAAAAACCAGGTAACAACAGTTTGGAAATACAGTGAGGTAACCCGGTTAACGAGAGTGAACCAAAGTTCCGAAGTGGGTATATCGTAAAATGTGATCTGCCACAGTTTCGGGCAGAGCTCAGAGGAAATGTATTAACTAGTCCTCTTTGAAAAATCCCGACTCAATATTACGATCTCTAAAGGTCCCATTGATATCTATAATGATCTTGGCAAACTCGACCTTTGCAATCGTGTTGGCTGGGCGTGCTACCAAATAAGAATAGGAGAGATAGGCGGGGAGGAGGGGGAATATGCTGCGTAAAGCGGGAAATAAAGGTTGATTGTTTCTGGTAGTATTCGTACTTTTTGTTCTACATTATGCTTTCCTTATTTGATCCGTAATCCATTTGATCTTTCCTTATTGCATATTTGTTATGTAGGGTAAAGTTAATGCAAAAAAAGGGTGAGAGACGTTGTTAAATCAAGTATACAATTTTCAGTTCTTATTCTAATTTTTAGATAGCTTTTGATGTTTCTCTCTCTCTCTCTCTCTCTCTTTTTATTCGTGTAAAAATGTTGCAGTATAGGGTGACGTTTTTACGCTTTTCATCCTGAGACATAACATCTATCATTTCCTCATAAATGATTAGCTCCTTCTATTCCATTTTCTTATCTTTAGTATGCTCAATATGCAGCTGTAGAAAACATTATAGGAATTTGATTATCAATCCTTAAGCCAAATAAATTCCACATTGATTGTTCAAGTTAGCAAGTTGCTACAACTTATCCAGCTGAATAAGGATAGTAAAAGTGATCGACCCATTTGCCACTTCTTGTTGTCATTATCATAGTGCGTTAATACTTGTTTATTGATGTGAGCAACTATACCGAAATTTCAAAATTTCGTACCATTTTAAACATAAAGTAGCGGGGGTGTTATGCTCCCATTTTCCTTCGACTTCTCTCTTTCCTATTTCTTGTGTCCCTCGATTGGAAACCACAGCCTGTTCTATGCACCTCTTCACATTACAACATTTCACATCCTCTCTCCCGTTTGTATTTCGTACACCTCTTGTCGTCATCATATGAAGTCAGCTTATCTTCCTTCTCCATCTCAGCTGTCCTTCTTATCCGATCTTCTTTTTCTTTTACATCCCGTTCAACCGCGTCCCCCTGTTCTACTCCACTTCACCTTTTTCCTGTATATCAGCCATTGACCTGCATCACTTCGCTTCATCTATTTTTTTTTTTTCACATCGATGCAGCGTACGTGATACACGGTACACTAGACAGCTATCTTAGGTTGCCCTCGATAACAATTAATTAATAAGAAGCTGAAAAAGAGGGATGAGCAAAATTAATCCATTCCCAAAGTTTAACTGATTCCTGATGGCTTTCTTTGTTTCTACTAACTAAATAAGAATGGATCCGACGGAAAAAAACCTTGCAAAATCAGTAATACTAAAATTTCCACTAGAAGGATTTGTTAATACTGAGAAGTATTGAGGCACCGAATTTTAGACGGATTTGAAGGATTTCTGAGTAACTATGTACATAACTTCTGAAAGATCTGTTGAAAATTTCGCAAGATTGCGTCGTACAACTTCTTAACAGCTTTTCCAGTTCTACTCTTAACTGAACTATTTATTCCAGGTAAGTTCAGGTAACCTCAGTCAGTAGTAGATTAATAGGGTCAAACGGTGTAGCAGTGCTTCTCGTCGAACCGCGTATGACAATTTTTTTATTTTCTAATACTGGCAGTAAGCTTGGTTTACAACATTCTTTACAGAATCAAAGATATTAAATATTGCTATGACACTTGTTCTCTGCTATAATGAAAAAATGAAATTGATTTCTAAAGTTTCCTAGTAATGAAAATTTCGCTGAATGATTTGTCCGGTAAGATTATTTAGTACATCAGTGAGGAAACCTATTGAGAAGAAAAATTTGTCGTTTCAAAAGTATTTTTGTCAAATTTGAAAAAAATTGTCGTTCGTAATAATCGTTTTGTAAAAGAATGAGAAGACGATGACATGAAAAGGAGACGAATGAACAAATTAGAAAGAAGTTAGTAATGCTATTCTGTTATTCCAGTGGTTGAGTGCGAATGCTTGCTGTTTCCATAATTGACAGAGAGACTTCATACCAAATGCACTTATACCGATAGCGCTTCAGTATTTATGACAGGTTCAGGGAGTTGATGAGTTATTTTTAAGGTGTTAATATTAAAATGTGCTTTACACTGTTTTTTTTTCTCTTTTTTCCTCTTGATCCTATTTCAAATATCCGGATTTCTATCATATAAAAGTGCTTGTTACCTCCTTCTACTTCTGATAATCCATTCTGTTTTCGTTGTGTTTAAAGAATACTCGCTAGGCAAACTAGTTGGACCATCAGAAACGGTAGAAAAACTGAATCCAACACTATACTATAATATATCGATTTTACTAAGATTAGCTAACTACTGGAAATTTGATCGAAGGAGAGTACTGTAGTCTGATCTGTTTCAGCACGCTCCCTTCAGTCTTGTCCATCTTGGAATGACAGAGATATTTCTGTATTTTGCGCCAATTATTTATGTTAGTTTAACACTTACCTTTATCTTTATTTTGGACACCGTTACTGTAGACAGCATAATACATCCCTAACTAATCTTTAATTCAATTTAAAGATTAGAATCAGAATGTTATAGAAGATATATCACTCCCAGATGATTAAATGCTGGTTTGGGATCTTCCAAATGTGTTTGATTCGGACTGCAACAGAATGTGCAACACACAAACACACCTATATCCACGTTTAATTCATGCATGCATGAATGCAAAATGAATACAATAAGTGTACCGAAATTGATGCATTGTTGAGTGGACAGCAGTAAATTTCACCTTTTCCATTTAGATTTAAGTTTAAAGGAAATGAAGGTACTGACTGCAATTTGTTGTTGATACGAGCATCCTGGTTCAATTCCTTCGAAAAACTTGTTTCTAATCTGGAATGGAATCGATCCCCTGCAAAGAAATCTCCTTCCTAGTACTGTTCTTCACATGAAAATGTAAATAACCTATAATCCCTTCTCTCATCCCGTTTCTTATTCTTAGTCACCACTCTTTGTAATCCTGATAATCTCTAAAAGTCTTGCATCATGCTAACCTCTTGGTTTTCAGTTCACGTAATCATCATTCCATTCCATGCTCCGTAGAATTCTTCCCAACTCTTTCCTCTTTCACTTTACGTAATTCACCGAATCTCCTGATATATACGAGGCTATTACTTTCTGTTGGAAAAGATTTTCCAGGCATAAGATTTTACATTATGTTACAGCCACTGATCCTTATTCCTTTGTCATCCATACTGTTCCTTGGCCACATAATATATCTATCCCAGTTCCTTGTTGTTATTTTGCTAGATCCAGAAAGTCGTTGGATAGCATGAAATACCTGTTATAAAGACAATTGCGCCACATTGTGCATGAATGAAGTTCTTCGAGTTACGTACAAAAATGGTTAATTGCATGCGGTAGGGTAAAAGAATTAAAATAAAATTAAAATCTATAGATCCATTTGGTTATGGCAAATCGACCAGTTCTACTGCTATTATTATCCATTGCTCTTCTATTGTGTCCTATTCCTATCAGTGCTCAACAAGTACTTCTCGAACAACGTAATCAATTTCTTCGTTTTTTGGTTCATTACTTTCATAATTGAGGATTAATATACACATCTGATACAGTGTTCAGATAAAACTCTACATTTAGAAAGTCATTTTATTAGCAAACTGTTCACCCCTTTCCATGCTCAACATTTTCTATTCCTGAAGATGAAATGTTTCAAGCAAAAATAATGGCTCTTTCTACCCATTCCGGTATTGCTGATCTGGTTTTAATGGTAGAGTCCAAATGATGTTTACTAATTATCGGTTACTGTAAATAGACAATACCAATGCATCAACGATTAAAAGTTTTATCAGATAAGTTAAAGATGATATTTCAAATAAGTTGAAGATGATATTTAATCGATTAATTCAGAAAATCCTTTTCAGTATTTGTCTTTCAGAGCTAGATCAACTACCGGCACCCGACCTTGGCGATAATGATGTATTGCCAAAAATGTTTCTTACTACTCTCGAAAAAACTGGTGAAAGTCTAAACACCCGCAATAACATACCACCGGACACATTAATTGATCCGGATGGGCGTATCGTTGCTTTTCCCAGACGGTTGGAACAAAAGTAATAGTTTCCAATGTCAAGAATGGCAATACGATATCGCTAGTAAAAGCTTTGTAGAAGCTTTTAGTCAAGCTTTCGAAAGTCACATTATTCCTAGAAGGAGACGTTAGTTAGTGATTAATTAATTGTATTTCTTATTGCATGCGCACTTTTATTGCATTATTGCAGTATTTCTTTCCATCTACTTGTTCAACATTGAGTCATTATCAACGTAAATTAATAGTTCCAATAGCATGAACTTAGCCTAGCAATGGTTCTTAGTTGAAGACAAGAATCTTTACTTTCAATACTTTTTGTATAATTTAATATTTCTAACTAAATTCATAGGTATGCAGAAGAACTGCAAGAGGAAAAGGAACTTTTCCAACAAATAGCCAAAAAAGATGGTAAGGAAGTGGTTTCATGGGATACCTATCTGTGGATAATGCTTGCTTGCATTTGCATTATTGCATGCGGCGTTGTTCCTGCCTTTGTTTTACCACATGATTTCACGGAATTTTTACAGTCAAACTGTAAGTTTCTTTTACGTTGAAAATATATGTTTACCACTTTTTAGGTATTTGTGTATGTGTATGTCTATGTGTGTGTGCGTGTGTGTGTGTGTGTGTGTGCGTATGTGTGTGTGTGTGTGTGTGTGCGTGCGTGTGTGTGTGTGTGTGGAAAAATGGAAATAAATTTTTTCTAAACATGCAAATCTCGAACTCTCAAACCCAAGACAAATGAACATTCTCTGAATTACTGATTCATACAAGCTGAGAAAAGATCATGCTGAATTGTACTGAAAATTCATTTGTGCATGATATCCTCACAACATTTCTGTTTTGCGGAATGTATGTTTCAGATGGTCGCCGAAGCTTACATTTGCTGTTGAGTTTTGCTGTTGGAAGTCTGATTGGTGATGTGTTCCTCCATTTACTTCCAACTGTTTGGGCAGATACTCAAGGTTTTGTTTACTTCTGAATATGTAATTTCTGGCAATACATTACAGTGATGCAAATAAGTGACAATATAATTTTTGTATTACAGCGGATAGGTTGACAGCAGGTGTCTGGACCACAGCAGGTGTTTTGTTTTGCTTCATGCTGGAGAAGCTCTGTTCAACAAATGAATCTAGCCAACGCAGAGTAAGTTCTTTAATTAACTATGTCTTCAGCAGCATTTATTCTAGCAAAAATTCAAAAATTATCGATGAAGTATGACAATGAATTGCACCATGATCATAACCCCTTACAGATAGGACTATTTTAGAAAACTACGGTTTTCAGTTTTTGTCTCCAAAAGCGAATAGTAGCTCAAGGAGATGGTTTTTGTGTTAAAGTTTAAAAAAAAATCTAAATGAAGGTATCTCATATCTTTGCAGATGTGCGCCATATTAAATCTTGTCGCCAATTTTATGGACAATTTCACTCACGGGTTAGCCGTTGGTGGCTCATTTCTAATGGACACGAAGGTTACCGTTGAAGTTCTTCGTTTCATAACTTTTTTTTTCTACAAATTTTGCGAGAAACATTAACATTCGTCTATAAAACGAGTTCATTTGATAGGAGTGGCGAAGATATATAAAATTTGATATTTTGCTTCAACCTGGGAGTGCTATAATATTTATTAACCAATATTACTAATACTTTGCTGTACTTTATTGCTTTTTTAATATTAATTAAGTTGATTTGTGCGGTGGCGGAATTACTCTTCTATATGTTAAACAAACTGTTACAAATAGATTTATAAAACTGAAGATAACTGTCTGCAGCTTGGTTTGTTGACGGCATTCTCAATAGTTATCCATGAGTTACCCCATGAAATTAGCGATTTTGCCATCTTACTTCGCGCCAATTTCAACAGATGGTCTGCGGTTAAAGCCCAGGTTAGTCATATTCATGTACGCCTTGACTATTTTGAAGATATGTGAGATCCTTCAAGAAACTATCGTGTAATGAAGACGTGAAAAAAGTCGTATTGTTAGTCAATTCCAAAATTATGACTGATTCCATTGGTTGTTGCAGTTGTTGACCGCAGTTGGTGGTGCTCTAGGAGCATGCACAGCTTTATTTTTGCATACCGAATGTGCGATAAATGGACCATCTCAGAACATTTTGCCATTTACTGCCGGTGGTTTTATCAATATTGCTCTCGTCCAAATACTACCCGAGCTAATGAAGGAGACTGATTTAAGGTGCTAATCTGTTATTACTATCGACCAAAGAAACAGTCTACCTTGTGCTTTTTTTTTCGAATGATAGCTTCGACTAGATATAGATGTTAATATGCAACCACTTTAGACTCTAAAAAAAATTGATATTTTGGACAATTAGCGATTGTATGAATAGCTTTATTCAACGAATTCGGTGATTACTCATTAATGCCTGTAGGACATGCTTCATTATTCAGTCATACAATTATTTGGCCCAATTTCAGGCAAAATATTTTACAGTGGATGTGTTTTTTGATTGGTATTACATTGATGGGTGTGCTGAATCAATTCCATTTCGACTAGAATCGTTCAGAAGCCTTGGGCATTAACCAGCATAATTGGTTAAAACATTTTTTGCAATGGATGTTGTGCTTGTAGACAGTTTCACTTGACTAGTTGCACTAAAAAGCCTTAAGATTTTGCCAGTGATAAACATATGATTATTATTTTCTCCAGCTAACACTGCATTAATGGTCTTGCATTTCATTATCTAATCTTGTAATAATTGGTTTTATTTTAATACAATAAACTAATATCGCTCAGTCTCCCTGACATGAATTACAGATGATTCAATGCAAAGCAAAGTGAGATAAGGTCAGCCGGTGGGTAGGAAGGTTATTACAGTCAAAGATGTTTGCAAGTAGATTTCTTTGGATAGAAACGTAGTGCAAAGAGGACCTCCTATCACTGATGATGATGGTTCGTCAGACATGCGAAGACATCATATCACGCTTCATCTTCTACTTAGTCAAATAAGGGATGAATCGTCTTGAGAATGCACAGCACATATCCACGAATTTAGGTGACGCATTCCGAAGCGCAGGAAACTTATCCCTATATAAAGCCTGTTCTAGAATCTGAGAACACACTCTAGACGTTACCCACCAAGCCGGAACAAAAACTGGTGGTTCACGATTTGCATTACGCTCCTCGTTAAAATGAATTCAATCGTCAAGTTCAGGTCGGGTGAACAGGCATAGTGAGTAGCGGTGGGGTTTAAAAGGGTGCGGAACAGGTGAAGGGTTTGTCATTTTTGAGTGGTACGGAGAGTTGCAAGAATCGAGGGAGGTGAATAGATATCAGTTTCACTTTCATAGGAATAGGCGGGAGAATAATGTGGTGGAAGAAATGGAGAGATAGATAAGGACTGAAAAAAGATGGTTGGAACAGAATACCGCGGTATGAGAATAAGACGAGTTTGTCAATTGCCATCACATATATTCACATTCATATGAAACCGAACCGAAACGAGACGTCGATCATTTCCCTTTTTTGCTGCTTCAATTCGTATCGTTGTGGTTGCAGGAAATTGAAGATTTTGGATCTTGAACTAACTTATCATGTTGATAAATAGCCCGAGTTAAGGATTTTCTGGAATTAAAACGTATTAAACAAGAATGTACTTATCACACTACTTAATGGATATCTGTATATTTTGGAAATCTCCTTAAAAGAAGTATTACTTTTCTTTGAACTTCCTATTCAAAACTGTACTGCGTTAGTAGAACCTGTGTTGTCATCGGTGATGTGCTGTTGTCCTGGTGGGATGAGGTTAAGGCTTTTGAGTCAGTTACTGTTAAGGTAAAGCAGTGACGCGAGGTAGCCAGAGAAATTAGGTGCTTTAGCTGTAAGCTTATTCTCGAAAATCTGGTCGAACAGCATAATTAAGGGTAAATCTTTTTTGTCGGAACTTTCGCGTGGGTATATACGAATGCAGTCATACGTACTTTCCTATATTGCGGAATTTTCAGCAGAAAAAAGTTTTGTTTTTTGTTCTTTTCCTCTTTTTTGTTAATTTACTACATTAACACTGAGGATAAGTTCGCAGGCGAATCATTTCTAAGAATACATACATACTTTCACGTATTTCTTTTCCTAGATTAAATTTATGAATTTTTGCTGGAATTGGTGACAAAACAGGGAGCAACACGGTTTTATGATAACTATGGCTAGTTTCCTGGATTTTTTGCAGATGAACAAGGATAAGGTTGGTTTATTCAAAGATTTTCATGAATTGCGTTCAAGCGAAATAACTTCTACGGCATGTTCGTAAAGTAATTGTGTCTATTTTTGTGTTGGATGTTTCGGATCAGGCAGTTTCTCAGAAAAAGAATGGTCACTGACGAAATATGTTTTTATTAGAGTATCGATTGAAAAGGTCATGAGTTATACTGGAAAATAAACAGCGTATCAGCTGCGGTGGACTCAGTTCCTGTGTATTCATAGTCTTCCGAACTTGTTTTGAGGAAACTTTGTTTACTCACTATTTTTTGGTAAATTTGCAGACATTTCGACCGAAAAAAAAATTTCCAGTTGGAACGTTACGATATAATCTGCATAAGCAAGCTCAGGCTACACTGCATTCGGGTTTAGATTTGAAAGCAGCTGTTCGATTGCCACCTGACGAAAACTTTGAAGACTGGTTAGCTGTCCACAGTAAGTTTGGTCCTTCATAATTGAGCATTATGGTCACAGCGAACTTTAATTGATGGTGTGGATAAGTTGCAGCAGTGGACTTCTTCAATCGAATAAATCTTCTATATGGCATAATATCAGACGTTTGTACTGCAAAATCTTGCCCCACAATGAGTGGTGGACCTCGGCAAGTTAATTTTTGCTTCCGTGTTAGAAGATTTTAGAGGTCGAGGATTAAAAATCAGCTTTTGTATCTGTGTCAGCAGTCAGTAATATCAGAAAGAAGTCACGGTAATGTTATAGTTTAAAATTTTTGAGTCGTGCACAATACCCTTGAAGTTTGAGAATGAAACGTTGCAAGAGTTGACGTTATGATATGTCAGGATGGCGATAAAATTAAATAGTGGATTCGTATTGTAATTTCCTTCATTTTTTCCCTCGAAACTAAAATTATAATTCTTTACTTCGTAGGTATGAATATCTTTGGCAGGACGGTGTCAGCTATAAAAAACCAACAAGATTACCTGCTCCTGAATACATATTTCTTTTGATGGACTGGATTGAGATACGGATAAATAATGAAGCTATCTTTCCTTCTAATACGGGTACTAACTTTTTTTGGTAAGAAGCATCGATTTAATCTAAAGATTGTAGAATTTGGACGAATATAATTCAATTCGGTTTCAACCAACACGGTCTTAGTTTTGGGTGATGATTGTAACTCAAACGATTTGCATTTTACAGAGGTCCCGTTCCCACGAGACTTCCGGCAAACGTGTAAAAAGATATTGACAAGATTGTTCCGAGTCTTTGTCCATATTTATATACATCACTTCGATCGATTATCACAATTGGGAGCTGTAAGTTTCTACTCAGCAATGACTAGAAATAATTTACAATATAAACGTTTGATAGTGGTTGGATGATTATGATATTCTAAAAGATGGTGATTTAAGCTATTATTTTAGGAACCTCACGCAAACACTTTATATAAACATTTTTACTATTTTATCACTGAACATCAGATGGTTTCATCGCGTGAGCTGGATGCGCTGGCAAGTTTTTTTTTCCTTATATGCCATTACAGAACGGGTCAAATTATGTCAACATTAATTTTTGAGGTTCTATATGATTTTTGCACATGTGGGACGAATTTTTCAGAAGGAGATGACAGAGCGGTTGATTGTCAATTCTGGTAACCGACGAATCCGTGTTGAATGAAATGTTGCTATGGTCAGGATGAATCTTGCAAGCTGTTTGTTGTCCCTCTGCCTGCCAGTATCCGCTACTGAACACTTTCATTCTGTCCTACTCTGATAAATATCTTGTATAAGAAATATTTCATTGGATTATTGCCACGAAACTTGTAAAAGATAATAGATGAGGGGCTGATGTTTCAGCCCATCTACATTATCATATACATGGCGACAATCCTACTAGTTGATTTAAATTCTTATCCTTTTCTAAAAATAACTCTTGCATTTGTACAAAGTTTTCAGCGTTGAATGCATAAATTAATTTGTTCCTGTGCGAAAATTTGTGTATTACAATTGAAATGCTACCAATGACTCCACCAATAATACAGTGGTGTTAGTTCATACATTTGATAAATCGAAAACGTAAGACTCCACAGTACGAAAATTCCGTCTATTTCCCGGGTCAACAGGCTTTGTGTTTAGTGAAGAGAGCCAATTTCCAATCCATTACCCTTTTCGAATGAAGTTGAATCTGTTGCACTAGGCGAGTCAGTCGTCCACTTCAAACCGATTAGAATAATTTCATTGCACTGAATCATTTTTACATTACTGAGCGTTGAAGTGAGTGGCAATTGTAATTGGGTTGTTAACATTTATCAAAGACTTTAGGTCTTTTTTCTGGAATTTAAGTGGTAGTATACATAAAGGTCTAAAAAAACTGAATCTTGCATTTGGTTAATTAAGGAAGAATTAGTTTGTAGAGATGGGAATTGGGTTCCTACGCTTGTTGCCGCTTCCATGATGAAAAGATTTTTGACACCAAATTTCGTCAAACAAGTTGATAAGGGACCTTTGTGAACTCTCTTCTTTTTCAATAATCTTGAAAATTTGTTGCTTATTTTGTTTATTGTATTACACCCAATTGTGGTCGAGATATTAAAGATCAACAGCAATCATTCGATAATTGTCGGAAAACTGTTCTTCATCGATCTCCATCAAAATGCTAAAACTGTTTTATTTTTAGTAAAAACAATTCTACAATCGTTTGAAGTATTTTCTATGACTACTTCCTTTTCTCCATTTTTTAATGCAAATAGACGAATTAATTTCCAACGAATTTTTATCTGTGCATACTTCGATGAATTACATTATTTCCAACAAAGGATTTCTGTGGAAGTTTATAGAAGTGGAATTATAAATTGATTTGATAAATTTTGAAAATCTGCTAATAAAACGTCTGTTTTTGAACATTAAAAAGTTTGATTTGATGTTTGTTAAACATTTGGCAGAAATTCATTTTTGAATGATTTGGTGATATTAATGCAAATGATGTTAGGAAATTGTTTTTCTGTTGAACTCGTTTCTCAGTGATACAGATTTATTCGGGAGGTAATATTGTTCTTGTACAATATT
>NW_018108323.1:67603-74270 GCF_000183805.2 Loa loa | reverse complement strand
AAATTCATTTTTGAATGATTTGGTGATATTAATGCAAATGATGTTAGGAAATTGTTTTTCTGTTGAACTCGTTTCTCAGTGATACAGATTTATTCGGGAGGTAATATTGTTCTTGTACAATATTACTAGTTAACAACAAGAAAAAGGTATGAAATATGTATGTATATAACACGATGGTAAGCAATAATAAATGTGTTATACAAAAAGCAAGTAATATGATCAATTAACAAACTCCTTGTCGTTACCTTGGACAATAATTTGACTGTCGATTAGTTGATAGGTAGTTGAGTTGGGAATATGTTACGGGATATGTATTTAGCGAATAGAAAGAATATCGTAGTTTGTTGTCCAATGGTGGAGATGTGCGTTGTATCGCTGGTTGTGGTTAGCCGCGGAGGATAAGCGGAGTATCGTCTGCTCGGTTGTAAGAACTGAACTCTCCAGGATTTTTTCACATATATATATATATATATGTGGGGATTAAGGAGGAGCTTTGCAAGCTCCATTTAAGGTACTTACAAAGCCAACAATAATTTTACTCATACAAGAGATGTTTACATAGAAGATTAGATTTTCTTGTAAGAAGGAAAATCGCCATAAATCATCTCAACATCAAAGGAAAAGATATTCTAACAGATTAACCTTAGACAACATATTGACCTTTAACAAGGGAGAAGATATTTGCCGATTGACCTTAGACAACAAAAATGTTTTTACAACAAATTCTTTAGCTGTTTGGACGTATTACAATTTCCTTTAGTTTTTTCCGATAGTAGCTTTAAATTTCGGTAATCCAACAGAAAATTTGCATTAGGATTTTCGAAGTTTTTCCGACAGCATGCGCTCACAGACAATAATGAGATGTCCACTACTACTACTGACTTACAACTTACTAAAGTGATATATTTATAGAGAATCTGTTATGTACACTTTTAATCGTATGTACCGAATTGTTGCAGATGTATATGTGTTTGCTTGCAACAGTTTTTCTCTAATCATTATTTTCAAATAAAATATCTGACTCATTGGGATGGTTTCTCTTTTTTTCTTCTTCTGAAAAATAAAAGAGTGAAAGTTTGCAAAAGTTGTTTTGCTAAAATTTGAAGCAACAAAGCGTGATACATTTTGTTAGGCTACTGCCTTATTCTCTGTATTTTTTCTGCAGAATGATACAAAAATTGAAAGAGATGCTGATTGCACTCACTTCTTGTTATACTTGTAAATGAAATCGATTGAAAGTGATGCCAATAAATTGAGCAAGCTGAAAAGCTTGTTTTAAACTTAAAATTGAACTTTTTTCTTTTTCTTTTTTTTGAAATGGGCAAATTGCTCCCTGCCTCTGACCTACAATAATTTGTTACCCTCACTACTAGATCTTTCCTGCTGACAATCATACCAGTTGAATTTGTATAGAGAACGCTCATCCAGTTCCTTCATTAAATAAATGTATTGCTGTTGTATCGTTACTTCAATGTCCCGATTCTCCAGCAGTTAAATTTTCTCTCACAACCTATTTGGTTCCCATTCCACTACATTTCGTTCATCCTGTCCAATTCTTTTCTTGTTCCGGTTCTCCTATAGCATTCTGTTAGTTTTCCCTGCCATAAACGTCCGTTAACCTCGTCAACATCGACATCAGCACCAGCAGTAACTATGCGACAGTTGATGAAATGCTTGTATCCACAAAAATGTCTTAAAATTTCTGCGAAATTTTCATCATTCATTGCATAAAAATCTCGAGAAGAGGGCTGAAATATGTTGTTGGATGCTGTAACCGTACAATTTATCACCTCTAACTGATAATATACCTGATAATATCACCTCTGTCATATCAGGCAATATGAGAAACGCCGCTGTTCTCGTCTTCCCATTTATCTGTTCGTGTGCTATCACTGAAACTAATCATCATTGGTGTTTTATTTTTTATTATTGATCACTTCATGACTCACAGTTATCACGCATATCTATCTTCTTGCTTAGTATCATGTCTGTCGAAAAATTCTGCGAGAAACGGAGCTGTCCATCTTTTTTCTTTTTTGTAAATTATTTTTTGTCGGACATCCTTTCTACACACTTTTGCATTCCTCATAATATTGGTATCTAGAGCTTCAAATATTTACCTCTTCTTTGCTGCTTCCTATCTATCCGGAATTGATGCATTTCCATAGTGTGAACATTTTTCGGTCACCCACCTAATAGGTTCCACTTTTTTTTCGTAATTTCCTGTCTATCAGTGACCATTGGATGATTTCAAATACATCCTGCTACTCTACTACTTCTCATTGACAACTCCGGATACTTTTTTCGAGTTTCATATACAAATGGTGCATTTTTTTAACAATAACTTACATTACAAAAGTAATATTCTTTGGTCTCTTATATTTCACTTTAATTTCTAGCCAACATTTGATTATGACAAAATTGATTCATTGGATGGTGTAGTAGTATCATTATAAAGAGGATGTATTTCATCTAACTATCTTGTTATTCAAAAGTAACATGTCAATAATCTTGCCATTATATATGCATTATTCGTTATCTCTTTCAGATTAATATTTAATATTTTGCGATCGGATTGCAAATATCTTATAATTTTCTACACTAACAGCTTATATTCAGTGTAATATTCTTCTATGAGTTATCTTTTCTTTCTTCGATTATCTTCTATCCTTTTTACATATCGAATCCATTCTTGAAATTAGTAAAGAAAGAATTATCTTGCTCAACAGCTGCTTTTCCTCGATCAGCTTTTTTTTCCGTAAGCCAGCTGCTGCAAAAATGCATGCCTCCTACTGCAATACAAACTACTCATTTTAGCTATTCATATTTCCTAGTTATATTCTTTTTTTGATAAAAAAATTCATAATGAATTGGCAAAATATTAAATTAGTATTCTATCAGCTTATATTATATACTATTTCAATTAACAGTTCTGTGCAATAACTTTGACACGAATTAACAAAAATTAATTAAGCAGTAAGCAAATCATCTATAAAATTGTCACTTCAAATGTTGATGTAGACAGATTTGAAGATAATTACTTCTCCTTTTCCTATGATAAAAGTTTGTATTGATAGGAATAAAAGATTCACTGAGTACATTGCAAGGAAGAGTTGTTCATTTGCAACAAAACTTTGTTGGTAATCATTCATCATCTACAATTTACTTCTTTCCATCTTCCTAACAAATTAAATTATTTTTACTTCCATATTACCCTTTTTATCCTCTTTTACTTCCTTTAATCACTCATAAATAATGCTTTGTCATTGTTTGTTTTAACCAGAGTTTCTTTCTTTTCTTCAAAAATTGTTATCACTATTTCCTCAAACAATACCTTTTTGTTATTTCCTGATTAAACACTGTAATCATCTTAATGTTGTGTTTTGTTCTGCTCAATTGTTAAGGTTTCTGTTATGGTTGCAAAATGGGAGACGAATAATTTAGTGTTGACCGAAAATTCTTCAATTTAGAAGATGAAAAATTTTTGCTAAACTTCATTATACTTGAAAACATGTTGTTAAACGCTTACTAAGAATATAGCAATTTTTACAGTCTCACAGAACTTCTTGTTATCATCTAAATCGGTCAGCATAAAACGAACAAAAGATGATATGCGTCAGATGATTACTGTTAAAGTGCAGTTGAAAAATGATCTAACGTTTGCATCCTTTCTAACCGAGCTAAATGTTCTTCTCAAAATGAATGCGGTCAATGACACAATCATCACAGCATCACTATACCATCAGTAAACTGTGATATGCTCATCTACAATGAGAGAATATCGCAAATCGTTGATAGACGATGAAATGACCAAACAGCTGATTTTGGGGAAGTTGATGATTGTGTGCAAATAGTGCTTCTGGCCAATCCTATGTGTAGACCTATCCAGAACAGTGTGGTCTGGAGTAACTATGCGTATAATTGTTAAAGCTGCACAAATATTCAATGGTCAAACGGTCCTGACCTATAATGGATGTAACACTGGTCAAGAAGTAATAGCAAACATGCTTAATGGATAATCCTGTGACTCATGTACTAATTTTGATGTTACTAGATAGATGATGTATGCTAATTTCCTCTCTTCAATATTTTTCCCATTTACTAACAGTATTCCGTATTGTTAAATGACATCCAAAAAAAAATTTCCTTTTTGGAAGAGTAGTAAGCATACGTAGTTATCGGTCGGATAGATGATAGATTTGTTATTTATTAGCGCTATATTGATTTCCCACGTTTATTGAACTAAAAACTCGGACACTCTTCTTCATCTATTGCATTTATTTGTTTCAGATGTTTGAGTCTCCGTTTAAAAGCGATTTTGATTTCGGTACAGAATTTGGATCTTCAACACAGCAACCTTTTTCTCTTCGCAGTCGATTACGCGAAGTCCGGGATGCATTTCGAGGATTTCGGGTAATTTAACTCACTTCCATTCTTCAATGTAATTTCTAATTTAGACTAAGCTTTCTAGTACGGTTAAGTTTCATGGTGCGGTGTTATTTTATGGTTTTCCTTGATTCTCGTAGAACCGAAATGGAATAGAATAATCAATGATGGTTGAAGTATATTCCACATTACCTGCAATTTTGTCACGTTTTGATTTGAATAATCGTTTTCACTTTAAATACTGTACGGCTTAACTGCCGAATAGATTAAAAAATAAATGGTTTTTGCTGATTAAATGCTCAAAGGAAGCATATCTGCTCGATTCTGAAACATTCCTATCATCAAATAAAAGTGTTAGATGATAGAATCAATCCTTTCATATCACTTTTCACATTTTACTTAGACTTTTATGATCGACTTCATGATCCACTGGATATTTAGTTCGTTGCATTATTCTTCCTTCACAAATTTTATTGCAGTTGTAGCTCATCTTTTGGAACAGTTATATCCACCAAGAAATTATAGTTAAATAGTGTTATAATTCAGGGATATTATTTATAATTACTACTCATGACTGATACAGCGTGTATTTTCATATATTAAAGTGTGAGAGTAATATTGTTTAGAAAATTTGATACGATGTTAAATATGAAATAATTGATAAACGGAATCGTGATGGCTTAATGAGTGGAGAGTTAAGGAAAAAAATTTTGACTGGGTAGCTTGATATGATAAGGCCTTTTCAGACGATTATAATTGGTGCTATTTTTGATGAAATTTGATGCTACAAGGAAAAGGAATGGAACGTCTTTGAAGTTCTAATTTACAACATCTAACTTCGTGTAATCTCAACAAATTCAGCTAACTAAAGCTTCACATTTCAAAGTTCTACACTTTAAGGAAATGATTTTTGTTTTGAAAATGATGTTTTTTAGCATCAAGCTATCGACTTGTCTTGATTTAAAATTTTCATTGCCATTATTCTTCCATCATTTTCAGTTCTTTTTTAATTATTCATTTCTGATATTCAATACTGTTAAAATGTCATACTGTTGTCATAAATCTGCATACTCGTTTCATCAGTCGAAATTAGTTTCTGCTTCAAATTCAAGATTTGTACGATTGATCATTGTCGAATTTTTATTAAATTGCGAGTACAATTAAACAGATCAATGCATAAAATATTTGCAAATTTTATTAGGATACTTGAAATACTCTAGAAAAATAAACTTGATGAAATTTTTACTCAACCACAAGGACCACTCTTGTACACACTTATTAATTCTTGGAGTAGCAATATCTTCGGTTTCATTCATCCAAGCCATTTCATTTCCCAATGGATGACAAGTAGATGAGTTTTCGATATTGTCAACAGTAGTTAAATTTGTTTTTAAATTTTTTTACAATTTTCATTTAACAAAAGAACACTTTAATATCACTTTTTACACACACAGACGGACAGACACATACACAGGCATAGAACACACACACACACACACACACACACACACACACACTTTCTTGCATTCTTTTACAATAACGAAAAGCTAATAAAAAATGCAATGAAAATGTGAAAAGTTTGTATCAACAACACGTCACATTATTTTTTCAGTCATCTCCCAGTGCAATTTCACATAACGAGTCAAAACTTCCCACTGTGCCACTTCGAAGAGCATCCGATACCGCCACATCTTCAATCGTAAGTAAAATACATTATCTTTAATTGTCTTCCTCAGTTCTTTTTTATCAGCTTATCTCGCGATTAATAAACTTAATATCGAAACGTAAGCAGTTACGTACACAGTCTTCTTATTGCTCTTTTTTTTCCTTCATTTTTTTTGAATCCCTCAACTCGGAATTTTAACAGAAGCAGTAAATTTTATCTGAGATATGAACTCACTTGATAAGTTTCCAGAATTCGTTGTTCTTAATGTGCAGTTCCCTTTTTCCGGAAATGCCAACAATGATCAAGTAATTATAATTGCTGATAGGTTCTTATCTTTCATAATATCGGATGAGGTTTACGGTAACTTTTACTATTTGATACAGGAAAGTTCAAGTGCTGCTTCTGCACTGATGAAAAAACCAGTAAAAGAAATTGAAGTGTCAATACAGTTCCTGCATGAAGTAATTCGCACTGATATGTTTGAAGTACTTATTGGCAGCACCAATGCCCTTTTTGATTCAGTTCTTTCCTATATATCAACATTAAAATATCCTGTACCTCATGTTCAGGTCATTTTATACATTTCATTTATCAGTTTATTGTATAGATAATCAC
>NW_018108323.1:46805-67583 GCF_000183805.2 Loa loa | reverse complement strand
ATGATCAAGTAATTATAATTGCTGATAGGTTCTTATCTTTCATAATATCGGATGAGGTTTACGGTAACTTTTACTATTTGATACAGGAAAGTTCAAGTGCTGCTTCTGCACTGATGAAAAAACCAGTAAAAGAAATTGAAGTGTCAATACAGTTCCTGCATGAAGTAATTCGCACTGATATGTTTGAAGTACTTATTGGCAGCACCAATGCCCTTTTTGATTCAGTTCTTTCCTATATATCAACATTAAAATATCCTGTACCTCATGTTCAGGTCATTTTATACATTTCATTTATCAGTTTATTGTATAGATAATCACATATATATAATTCCAGATAATAAACGTATAATTTTCAAAATTTTCATTTGATAACTTTTATTCATGATGAAATTTGTCTGGTTTTTCAGGATGCCCTAATAGCATTATTGGATTGGATTGAAAACAAAATCTTATCAAGTACTATCTATGATGACCATGATACAGTGACAGAGCTAGAAAACTGGGAAAACGATAGAAGTGAAGGAGCACGTCTAGCTAACGAACTTTTAAAAGTTTGTAAATTTTATTTAATATTTCTAGAAGAACAGTCTAGTAAGCAAATGTGAGCATAATCATTAACAGTTTTCAATATGCTAAATTATCGAGATTACATAATCATCGAGTGGAATGCGATTTGATTACGCAAAGAATTTGCAACATTGCATCGAAAACAATTGTACATTGGCTTTCTCAAAGGGATTATGCCTACCAGTTTGACTAATTTATGCTTAATTAGGTCATCAATAGATTTGGTTATTTTGCTAGTAAATGGTGATGTCTTCTGGAGATGTTTGCGGTTGTCCATCCATAAGGAAATAACAATCCGGAAATGTGCTTATACCCAATCATTTTGTAAAAAGCATTAACAATTTGTAGGCTATTATGGAGATCAATGAAAAACCTAGTTCAAAACCTAGCAATATCAATCTATTTGAATTTCATGAGGGACATCATAACACATCTGTAGCACCAAATAATTCGAGTTTCCACAGTATATCTAGTGCTGATACATCTTCCTCCTTAAATCACTCATCCGAAAATGTTGGTCAGTTTCTTTTCTCTTTCGTCTTTCATCTTAGTCAACAGTATCTGGGTAGAAATGTTATAGAAGTAGATAGTATCCAATCAAAAACGCTTTTAATTATTAAATGGCAGTTTCATAAGCCTGGGAATATCCATTCTCGAATTAATTAGGATTGGTAGCTTGAAAGTTAAATGAAAGTACAGTAACTTTGTTATTTAAATTACGTTTAATATTGTAATTTAGAAATCATAATAAATATTATATTTTGATTTTAACACCGATCAGTGCATGCTTAAATAGATTATTTTAGTTATTGGCAAATTTCAAACATATAATTCACTTTTTTTTAAAGGGATCATAGATGTCAGCTCGATGGATCAAAGCCTCGATGATCTCTTAGCACAACTGAATCTTCATCAAGTTACAAAATTTGTACCAATTTTCCCACAGGTTGAAAATGAAGACAGTGACGAGGATGACTTCGATATTATTCATGAAAAAAGGTACTGAAAGGTCCGATATACCTGGCAGATCACTTTAATTTAATAAAGTTTTTCGATTCGTCTCTTTTTTTACATTTATGAAATTACTCAATAAATTATTTTGCAGTTATGGAAACTAAATTTCATATATGAAAGAATATGCAGAAGATATATATCATTTAAAGAAGGATAAATGAGTAAGCTCGATGTATAGTGCTAGGATTCAATGATCATTTCAAAGAAATCTTTTTTTTTCTACAATTTCAGAGAAGAACGTGAAGAGAAAAAAGACACGAAAACTTGTGAGGAGGAAGTTCAACGATTGTCAGATGGCAGTGAAATAAGGACACGGAAAACGAGAACATTTAATATGCAGCAGAATAGCAAACAGGTATTTGAGTATTTTATTACTTATATTCCAATTACTTATTACGTTCCAATTACTTATGTATTTCATTACTTATATGCTACTTATATTCCAATTTCCATTCCTTTTTCAATTCAAGTCATAATCGTTTCTTTCTCGTTGTTAATTCATAACTTTAGTTTGATTAAGATTCATGTGTAAGTGAAATAATGAAAAGATGCAGGTAACAGTACGATCACATGGTAATGGAGGTGATGAGATTGTGAATACCTTTCATGACGGCAATACATCATTTAACGATGATTTGGCAACGGATGATTTTTTTACGAAACCTCGAAACTCATTCCGGTACAACCGCTTGGATGGAGTTAAATGTCTGGATGATTTACTAAAGACGACAGATAATGCAACAAATTCGGATGAAGGCATCTCGCAAAAAATCAAAAGTGTTCAGCATACAAATACTGTTTCCCAGTAAGTTGTCGGCATATATTTCTTTTTTTGAGGGATTTTATTTTTTATGAGGGGTTCTAGTTTTACAAAAAAAAGTTTTTTTTTGGGATGTTTTATTGCGAATCTTCCAGAAAAGTATCGAAGACAGCGAAGAAGAATGGGAAAATTATTGCAGACGATGCTGCACAGAAGATTGATAAAAGTGAGCTAAATGCGAGACAAGTGGAAACGTTTAAGGTGATGACTTATATAAGGAATGTTTCAGGTGAAGTTAAATTAGTCCGTAGTAAGTGGTTTCCTTTTAAAGCACAGTTCTGAAGAAAATATCGAATGAAGGAGTTGCAGTTCCAGTTCAAGTTAATTCTTCAACCAAATTAGCTAAACTGATATCCAGGATGTTGAGTTATTGGACCGTCGTGGAAGCGGTTCTTACGAAGAGCATAGTACGGTGAAAATGGGTCTCACCAAATCATCATCCTCACCTCCAATTCCACCAAAGCAACGTCATGTTATCCAGTATATGCAGGTAATTTGTATAACCTTGTGTATCCTATTGTTTACTAATTATTATCAAATATAGCTACATAATAACCAGTGCTATATGTTATGGTGCTGATGATCGAATCTTCATCTATTTCTCCAGTTCATTTGATATGTTTTGGTAATTAAAGGTTGCTAAATGAATTGACCTAAAATTAGAAGTGAGGTTGAAATTGCAGACTTTTGGAAACAAAAGCGAAGATCAGGATGATTTCTTCAAAGGCTCGACACTTGCTTCATACATTTTGTTGAATGATAATTTGCGATACCACGAAGAACAGTACAAAAAAAGGATTTCATTCGAATTTTCATTATCCAGTTCGCCCTTTCTCCTTTCAGATCACCTCATTCTTCCCTCTTCCTCTCATTTCATCTCCTCAATCAATTTTGCTTTTCCGTATTTTGTATTATCTCTCCGGTATAGTGTAGTCTACATATATGCAGAAATTACAAACAGTTCATCAGTTTCATGCCGATAAATTTATTCATTTCCAGCCTCAATTTATTCTGTATCAGTTCCGCTGCATGAATCGTTTTTCTTGCAGGAGTAGCTGTATCAAATCAGAACTTCTCCGATTTGAGCCAATTGTTACAGTACACTGAAACTGACAGGATTATGCTGCCAAAACGATATATGGATGAAGTAAGAAGTCTTTGTCATTTTATTTTTGAATTTAATTTGCTTATACCTATGAAATGGTCTATTATTTGTATTGAAATATTGGCCTATTTCATGCAACAAAGTTTTAGTTTTCTCTTTTTTGAATGTAGAGAACAATTCCTCTGAAATTCAATCATACTACTTATTCAAGTCTTCGAACTTCCCCACTGCTTTATTGCAATATTTCTTCCATAATAGCCGGAATACACGCCAGTCATTAGCGTCTATCGATCCTACGAAAAGGGTTAATGATGCTGACTGCTTGGCCACTTCCTTTAATCCTCAGTTTACTGTCGGTAATTTGAATTTTTAGCTACTTTTTAAGCGTTGCTGATAAATGTCGTAATAGAATGTTAAGCTAGGTCTTGAAAGAGGAATTTTCAGTTTTTTTTTTTCGGACTTTGAATATTTGAAATGTTCGTCGTCAAAAATACAATTCGCAGACTGTTAGCAAGTATGTGCTATAGAATGATGTCGCGAAAGGAACAACCTCACTGGCATGTTCGGAAGCTCCAGAAATTTTGGAATGTATTGATGTGACAGACTGGTTAATGCTACGAGCACATGATGCACTTTCCAAACCCAACGAAGTAAGCTTACTTTTTTCGTATCGTTATATAATTACAAAAGCCTCTTTACATTTCCGTATTGCAATTCGTCTGCAGGTTCGTGGTGGACCTAAAGATGCGTTGATTGCTTTTGCGACCCAGCCATCAGGATCATTACTTTATCAAGAGGCTTTCCTTACAACTTATCGCAGTTTTGTCAAATCAGATGAACTTATCCAAAAATTGATTAAAAGGTATAAGTTAAATAGTTCATCTCTTCGATCTATCAGTCGCATCGAAATAATGGTATATATCTAATTAAATGTGTAGAAAGTTTTATGATTGTATACTTACTACATATTGTTAGAAAACAATTGCTGATGGATCCAAGGCTTCATATATTCCACGTATTTTTTCTTTTTTTTTTTAAGAAGCTCCAAGTTGTTTAGGTATTTGTATATGTATTCCATAAAAGAAAGGCAATCAATAAAAGTAGCTCGTCAAACTTTTTCAATGTTGGTACGAGTGGTTGATGAGTTGTGCGCGGTGGAACAAACGCGGAAACTTATTCGTCTAATTACAAAATTCATAAGTCGCCTTGTTAAAGACGAAAATTACACCTTTGCAAGGATTTTGAGGTTATTCTGTACAATTTCCATCATTATACAATGAATAATAGAGAAGTTCCAAGTGATGATGACATATTACTGTGATTTCTTTTTATTTTTAAACGTGCTTCCAGGAAAAGACTAATGTCACAAATGGACCTAAAGTCAATAAAAAGATCTGTGGCGACATCAAAGGAACGAACTAATATGAGAAACCTGAGCTCAAGGCATGCTTTTATTCCTTTTATCTCTTATACAATTCATATATAACATTTTCTACTTTAGGCAATTAACAATTTTTGATATCCGCTCCGCAATAATCGCCAAACAAATGACTTATTTGGATGCAGAATTGTTCCATATGATTGAGGTGAAATTCGAAACTTCAATTATGAGCTTCTAACAACCTAGCACACTTCCAGACGCGGAAGAAAGAAATTCTGATATGTTTCAATTCATGGTTTCAAAAATTTTAACATGTATTTTTTTATGAAACGAAGAATTTCCTGTCATCAGCAAAGGGTACTTTCAGCCAGCTGAAATGCTTTGGTGGGCACAAGAACAAAACGAGAAAAAAAGTCCAAACCTGTGTCGTTTCACCGAGCATTTTAACAAGGTAAGATGATTATTACTTCATAGCCATCACGTTCACCATAACATCTGTTTGAGTATTATCTGTAGGAAATAACGATGTAAGCTTTAAAATTCCAGTCGATCAATAACTCGCCTGCTGAAGGTCCAAAATTCTTCCTAATGAAAAAATGAAACAGTACCACGAGTCTCACAAATTTTTGTCATTTCTGAAAGAAATTTGTTTTAGGTCTCCTACTGGGTTCGAACTCTTGTCTTGACACCATGTGAGCAGAGAACACGTGAAAAAGTGATGTCGAAATTTGTCAAGATAATGAAGGTACCTTTCCTCATTTCTGACTTTTCAGGGTTTATCTATGTTAGTCTTTAAGTAAATCGTGAAGGGAAATCTGAGCAAAATATGGGTTCATTTAAAAATTTTAAAGATGTCATTCATTTGAAGATCTCATTCAAAATATCTTTAAATGAATGAGACAAATATTTCATTCATTTAAAGATCGGTATGTTCGAGAATAACATTTTGTAAAAAAATTGAAGTAGGGACAAAACTACTTGGCTAGGTCATGGAAGTCCAGGTCTCCAGGTCATGAAAGTGCAATCTACTGAAGATGGATTACTAACAATCTTAGGTCCTACCATGCCGACCCTATAATTGTAGGTCGAGAGGAAACCCCCCATCAATCATCTTCCGCACAGTAGCACATCTTGCAACATCTTTGGACTGTGTGAACGTGTTGAAGAGTGGAATTTAACATGACCTGGAGAACAGTAGTAAACGTTCTCTGAGATTGGATGAAAGTCGAAGAAATATTGTAGGAAGCAAATTTATTATGTCACTCCCACTCAATTATGTTCGCCGCTGTTGGATTTACTTGCTTCTTCACCGGCTAGATAACGCCAAGACTTTTAGAATCAACTACATTTACATGTCACTTTGAGCTTTGCGACAAAACTTGGAACGATAAATAGCACGAAAGAGTACTTTGGAAAGATCAGAACTGGAAGCGAAAAGACAGAAGAGATCAAATGACATCAATAGCAGTAAGAGTTCGTCCAAAAAGAGGATGAAGCGGAGATGGACTTGGAATGCAAAAGCACCAGATCGGTTAAATTAATAGATAAGTGACGTAAGCCAAGGAACATCCACTTTCGCAACACTTTCATCCAAAGCGATCATTGCATATTACGACAAAAAATACGAATAAATTTCAAATTATTCGTATTTTTGACACCAAGTTGAAATTTCTCACCAAATCATGAAGGACGACAATGATCCGCTATCAATGTCTCGTTCAGAACTTTTTCAGGACGGGAGGAAAAGGCAAGCGCAATCAGGAAGGCTGCACTTGATGATCATCAAGTTGAGTAGAAGGCCTATAAAAAGAGGACATAACTCGAATGCTCAATTCTCTGCTCCGTAAAATGATGGGAAGAAAGTTGAAAGGGAACCTTGACGATTTACAGGTTGCTGGAATTAAAAAATGATCTACTGAGAGTGGCTGAAAGAGAAAGCTTGGATGCGGGAGGGAACTGATGTTGTTGCTGCTATACCATTCTAGCAATGGACCTTATTCAAATTACATATTGATGTCTTTTCATCTCACCTGGTGGAAAATTCTACCTTCACGGACCACTGAACAGCAAAATGCCGCCTTCACTAGAACAGACGATATTAATATAGAACATGTCTAAACCGAAGCGTATGAAATACGCAAATTCCTCACCGCTATGCTTTCTCAATATTTCATCGAAAAAAGCAAATCATATTGCTATATAAAAAAGGCTTGAGAAAGTCGACTAAGGGAAAGAAAAAAATTTAGGTTAGACTGCATGTGGGAAATACAAGTAAATCACCGGAGAAGACTTGTTGCGATTATAGCGGCAACACAACACTAAAAGACCCAAACGTTCATGACATTTGTATGCCTCTACGTCAACAGTTAAGTAGCAAGAAAAGTTTCAAATGTAAAGATCTAAATGATACTGTTGACGTGATTTGTTCACTTCTTGACCCCGAAGAAATCCTATAGTTGGATATCTAAAATGAAACTGAAATTAATAAGCTGAATAGTCCACGTAGAAAGCAACCCTTATCGTTATCTTAAAGATGCTAGATGCTGTTTGTTTCCAAATTTCAAAATATTTCTAATTGCAGCATTTGCGCATTGTGGGTAATTACAATTCCTATTTGGCAATCTTATCAGCACTAGATTCGGGTCCCATTCGGAGATTAGATTGGTCCAAACATATCACCGATCTCTTGAAGGAACACTCGGTTGTGATGGACAGCTCACATTCCTTCCGAAATTATCGCACATTGCTAAGCGAAAGCCGTCCTCCATGCTTGCCATACATGTATGTAAGCTTCCATTTTCAAAACTTTTTTTTCTCTTTTTTGTTTATTAGATGGTACAATTTCAATGGTGGTTTTTAGAGGAAAGAATAAATTAAAAAATGAGAGATAGCAGGCATTTTAGATCCTGCACATCATCACAGATATTATCCCTCAAAACGATAATTATTTTGCAGAGGACTTGTTTTGCAAGATCTAACATTTGTACATATCGGTAACAGTGACTATCTCCCACCAGAACAATGCAACGGTAGAAAGAATCTCATAAACTATGGCAAAAGATGGCAACAGTTTGCAATTTTAGACAGCATCAGATGTTTCAAAAGCTGGTAAACGATGGGATAATATTGTTTGATCTCCATCTCATTCATAATTAAAGCCATAAAAGACAGATCGGCTTGATACAACTGATCGTTGCTCCGTTGTCATCCTCCTGGGGTGCATAAAAACATGAAAAGGGGATTTTCGCCATGGAAAAAAATTTTTTTTCCTATTTTGGGAAACGATAAGCATCTTTTACAGGAATTACTCGATCGAAAAGGATGAAAAGGTTATTCAGTTCTTTAATGGATTCAACAATTACTTGAGTGAAGATGAGATCTGGGATCTATCAGAATCAATCAAACCGCGAACACGGAAGAACAAATGAACAAAACCTCTGAGATATGTTAAATCTAAAAACATTGAAAATGATAAAATTATAAAGTATCATGCAAAAATTTATTAGCAGCTTATTACATTACATTGAAAAGAAATTCCAATTATTGAAATCAATTCAATGAGTAGAAAAAATTCCACCATCATTATGGTATTTTATTGATTACAGTTTTAATAGATGATTAATTTAGTTGTCCATATAGCCCAAAAAGCCATTTCATCTTCTAGCAAGGCATTCTGAAAAACTGATTTTTTGGTGCTCCAGTGGGAAGCTAATTGGACTAATTTTTGAACCTACAACTCTTCTAATACTGTTATCGTTGTACAGTAAACGTGATTCGATCAATAATTAAATGGGATAAGAGAATCATGATTTAGTCACATAATTTCCATTAATTTTACACAAATGATATGTAATTCTGGGAATTCTGGAAAGAATGATAGCAAGAAGCATAATGGATAGCATTAAGGCAAAAACCTAATGGAGTCAGTGACACTACCTGGTAGGAAAAAGAGGTTGCAATTCGGGCCAATATTATAAATATCAAACCAAGGTTTGCAACAATGATGAGATTTCCGCTTTCGGTACAGTAATATCAATGTAACGTCTCTCCAGCTCTGTCTTTTTCACATTTAATCGGGAATTCTCTATTCAAAATGAAACAAATAAAACCGGCTTATAGGGAAGCAGGGAAGAAGTGGAAACGGCAGTGTCCGTCTTCACAATCATCCCTTTCGTTGTCCGGATATCCTCATTCGCAATGGCACGCAGTTATCATTCAGAATCTATTTCGCTCTCTGTCGATAAGTAAGAAAATACTTCACTGATGAAGCGGAGAGAGCACCAAGAAACAGAGCATGTCACCTTAAATAATTCTGCATTTCAATTGCAAATATCAATGACAACATATGCTCCCGTATAGGTGTATTAATGTTGAGGTTTGCACACCAGAAGTGGAATATTTCCCGCGGATGGAACAGAGTGAAGGTGTAATAGATATTTCCCCGTGAATACTTCTACCTTCTCCTCCCCCCCCCCCTCCCCCCCCTCCCCCCCCCAAAAGCATCACAAGTTGAACTTGAGGAGCCAATAATCTGTACGAGCTATACAGGGGGCTCAGCAACATTTCATTACTGTTGTGCAATACAATCATCAGTGAGACAATGAAGTGAGTCAGTGGTTTGGATTCATCTTGCTAGGACGGTGAGTAGGCACTGGGAATCCCGTGGAAGAGAGGATTTATGACGTACGAGGGAGGGTTTGCACTTGTGGTTAACATACATTGGGTGAATATGACGACATTAATGAGGAAAAGATGTGTTCCTCATTTTGGAACTTCAGGTGTAAAATGGGAAGAAACGAAGAAAGGGATGGTGAGGAAACGATGAACGTCACGAGTGACATTTGCAGACAAGTTGTAAGTATCAGTAATATTTCGACGAAATAAACTCCTGACAAACTTGACCGTAGTCGGACTGGAAGTTTTGTAATTCTTCTGGGACACAGGGATGTTATGCACTGTAAATGGGTTACCGACACTCCCGGTGTAATTCTGGTAATTTGAGATGAATGTTAGAAGAAATGGACAAGAAGTTAGAACTAAAATATAGACACCGAGTAATGCAAAAACAAGAGAAAACGCTTATACTATGATGTCAATTCCCCCCCCCCCCCCCATTATGATTGATTACTGGTTACTGGGCCATTTTTTACATACAAAAATTATGAAGTAACAACAGGAAAGGTAAAAGAATGTGATGAAAGTGAGGGAAAACTTGTTTCGATTTAGATAACCACTACTCTACTATGAACTACGTTAATTCTTAAATGGAATACCGAATTTTCGAATATTCTTTTATTCATTCCAGTTTGTTTGAAACTTGTCCAAGCTTGAATTTCGTGTGTTGACATTTAAATTCGTTTTTCTTTTAGGAGACTACAGGTATATCAAACGAATTGACTGGGTGTCAGGTATTTGGGTATGGAATTGGGCATTTTTATAACGATTTGTGTGCTAGCATGTGGTTCACATATTTTTTGTTATTTCTGGAAAAAGTGATTGTTATGCGCAGTTCTGTAGCGGGCTTGATCATGTTAATTGGCCAGGTTTCATTCTATTTCTTTCGTTTTTTTCTTCTCCAGAATCGACTATATATTGATGTCATGAAGAATTAAATGGCATTTCATGAACATGCTATTGCTACTATAAAAGGAAAAAAAGGAAAAGCGAAATTATTTGTATTATTAATTACGTCCACGTCATACTGTTCTGGATTTAAAATCTTAAATGGTAAGGTAAAAGAGAAGGATGGTGTCATAACAGCTGTCTTCATGGAGTAATATAAATAAATAAATTGTGGGTAAATAAATTGGCGCATAAATAAATTTGTCTTTAAATAAATAAGTTTGCGGTTTTTCTGTCGTGAATTAAGGGATGTGATCCTTTGCTTTTTTACAGTTGCATCTATTCGAATTGGCTGTGAGATACCTTGGCATGAATGTTGTCAATTAGTTTATTATAGGCTACCGATGCCTTGAGCACAGCCTTCATTGGAGTTCTGAATGACTCGACATCGGCACCGCTTTGTTTTCGACGTTGTGGACAAAGGAAGTCATGGCATGCTTTTGGTGTGTTGTTTGCAGTTCTTTTTTATTTTTTTATATAAATGTATAAATTTATTTAATTCCATAATGTGACAAACGATTCGGATGCATAATGCGTAATATTTCTAAATAATTGTGTGGAATATTAGGATGAGGATTTTGAAATGCTGTATGTTCTGCTTTTTTGCTGGTGAATGAGTATGTGTAATTTTTCTTTACTTTTGATGGAAATATTTTTTGACTGAGTAAAGATAAAACTGACAACAGTTATACTATACTTTTCATTGCAGGTACCCTGTTAGTGACTTCTTCATTTGCATTTATTTACAATAAATGCTTCATATGCGGTTATTCAACGACTGATTGGGGACTCTTTGTCTGGTATGCGCCATATGTAATTGTATTTCAAATAGGATGGGCTGCTGTGCAAGTAATCTTTTTGTGTTTTGTTTGTTTCACATTCTTCTCTGTAAACTTTGGATGTATTGTAGTCATCAAACTGAGTTAAGTGCACATTAACATTGTCCGTTCTATTAAGCTTTTTCAATATTTAGAAACTTTAATTTTTTTTATTGAGAGCTAAATCACACAACACAATGATATATTTTGCAGATCTCACATTTGGCTTTGCTACCGGAGCTAACATGTGATGAGAGCCGTCGAACGACGATGAACTCCGTTAGGTTGTTTCTTATAAACCGATACAGTCCATATATCAAAATGTAAAGAAATTACCAGATGTAATTTTCGTTTTTCCTCTTTTTTGCATCTATTGTTTGTTTATAGGTATGGATTCACGGTTGTTGCAAATTTAGTTATTTTTGCAGCACTTTCGGTAATGTTATATTTTGATGATAAAGGCTCTGCAGTTGGTCCAATGGATCTTCGGCACTTTAGCGTAAGCTTTCTGCGTTCTTCACCAACAATTTTCAGAAAGTAACATTTTAATGAAACTAAAATGAGCTTTATACACTGCATTTCTAGACAATGTCGGGAATAGTTATCATTTTGGGACTTTTTACTCAAATTGTTTTTTATGCCGCAACAAAAGAACCTTCAAGAATAGGTCATGTTATTGTATCTGCTCAGTCGCGGTATCAATCTGGAATCTTACGTTCATTCAAATTATCATTTCTCAAATGGATGTGTCGTTTTCAATTTTACCAGGTAGTGCTGCATTTTAAGAAATTTTAAGTCTTCCAGCGAAATAAAGGGACATATTTTCTGGAAATTTGCAGAAGGAATTGCTTGCAATTTGGATTATTCGATTAAAAGGAGTGGTTTCAAATGACCAGTAAACGAAAATCGAAATTTTCGTGCAGTGATGTGGAAATTTTTTTTTAAAATAACTTTCACAAGCGCTTTGCATTTAATTTTCTAAATGTTCTTCATGCAATTGGGAATTTGACATCAGCTAAAATACGTTCTTATTTATGATGTCCAGGAAGACTGCTAATTTCCCAACAACAATGTGCTTGCCAGTCTGGACTGTATTAACTTCTTTTTTTTGGCTATTTAGCATTCTACATTAGCAAACTAAAGGCAATTTAACAGCATGAGCAAAACATTTGTGATTAAATTTATCAATGTGATTAAATTTATCAATGCATTTCGAAAATGTGTTCAAATGTAACAGCGGTTAGACCAGTAATTTATTCTGCAAATAATACCGTCATCTGAAGGCAACACGTTTTATGCTTAATTCAGAAGTTATTCGAAAACAATTTTAAAGGAACGCTATATCCAAGTTATTCATTAACAAGTTTTTGAAATTGAATATCATACTTATTTTTCAGGTTGGAATGTTGTACGTACTTTGCAGATTGTATATTAACATATCGCAGGTTTATTTCCCTTTCTACATAACACATTTACCGAATCTTTCAAAGGTGACTTGATTGTCAACTTTTTCGTTGCTAAATCACAGAAGACTTTCTTGCACTGTTCCTTGAGATATCACACGCTTGCTTTTATAATTGCAACTAATCTACTTAATGTATTGATATGATTTGTTGTGCTTCCAGATGTACGTTGCTATGTTACCGATGGTCTCTTATTGTTCGTCACTTCTGATTTCTTCCCTGACTGGTTTATCTTTTATAAATCGTCGATGCAACTTGGAAGTGAGTTTTTGTATCTTGCTATTCGTGCAAAGAGAAAAGAAAGTGGAGTAAAAATGGAGCAGCCATCAAAGGCTGGTTGATCTAGTCGTGATTTAGAAGTTCTATTTCTTCCGTACTGCGTAGTGTCTAGAGTGGTCTTAGGTGCCACATATTTATAATGGAGATTCAGTGAGTTTTTTGCTTAGTATATATTTTAATTAGTTGTCATATGCATGTCCAAGATATGAAAGAGATCAGTAATATTTGCGGCGTTCATCGCGAGAGTTACTGATCATTTTGATAGAACTAAGAGTTAGTATTGTGAAGGAAATGCTGTGGATGAACACGGTAGCTAAGATTTTGATGGGAACAGCTCCGACGTAGAAAGTTCGGCATATTTTCAGGCTTTTTCAAATTTTAAACCTGCATGGTTATTTTGGTGTTATCTTGCAAGAAGGGATTACGGCAAGTTTAGTTTAGTCTAAGCTCAAGCTCATCCATAAATACTCTGTGACATATAATTTTGTACAGTGTGCTTCTTTCCGAAATTTTGGGTGATTCAGTGTTTGAAGTTTAAAGTGTATACTGTTATTCTCTTGTTTCTACGTTTTCAGAGTTTAGCTTTACTGGGATGTTTTTGCGGTATTTTAAGCTGCTTGGTGATACTGTTCGATACATATTTTCCAGTCCATGTAACTGCTTTTCTTCTGGGTGTAGCCCAAGCAATTTTGTTAATAACTTCACTTTCTGCAGTGGCAAAGCTCATTAGGCAAAATACAGTAAGTTACTTATGATTTCTCCAGCTTAATATTTCAAATTTTCTTGAAGCCTTTTTGAAATTTTATTGTAATATGGGAGCAGTTATAACATATAGGCGATCATCTTAAATTTTCAAGCACGATACATAAGATCAGGTTGTTTAAACGGGTGGTAGTCAAACCAGCAATTGAGAAACATAGATATACTTCACTCATTAATCAGATAGATGTTTTCCTTCTGTTTTCTGGAAGAAGAGATGAAGCCTGCTTTTGCCAGCAGCTATCAGTTATTATGCTTATTTCAGCCTGTTTTTGCTTCATTCTTCCCGTTCTTCTTTTTTACCATTCTTCTTTTTTGCGATAATGCAAAAAAGCTCTGGAAAATACAATTTAAAATCGGGAGGAGACGGTAGTACTTGTGTAAAATGCTCAAATCGCGTGAGCTGAACTAAATCTGAATCAATACAAAGTAAAGCCATTTCAAGCTTATCTTTTTTTGCTATTTTCATCTTGTTTATCCTGTCATATTTGTGTTAAGCTTAAAATATTTTTGCTTGTTGCTTTTAATATCATTTTGATTGAAACGAATGCAGTGAATTATTTTTTTTGCAGGAAAGTGGTGCCTTTGTTTATGGTATTTTCAGTTCCATGGACAAAATTTCAAACGGATTAGTTTTGCAAATGATCGAACTATTCAGTCCATCATGCTTCACGTTAGTTCACTGACAGTCGATCCTATCCTCTTTATTTATCACACTCCAAAAGACTCTTCTAATAATAAAATCCGTTGTTCAAAGTAATGAAAGAGCTACTTTGCAGAACGAGTAAAAGTGCAGTTCACTGTACAAGCTTCTATCGAATGGTGGTTGTCGTTGTCCCCAGCACATGCCTTTTGATTGCGTTCTTCGTGCTCCTGTCTCTAGTTATAAGCGAGAAGTGGAGAAGCAGGAATCTTTCAGTAGGTATGAATAGTTGTAAATTGATTTTTATACATATTGCTATTTGTCATATTTTTAATTTTATTGAAATTTCAGGAGCTATCTGAGGATTCATTGTCCAGTGTGAGTTCGGATCAACAGCCGCACAAGTGAGTTGAATTTCCAGATTCTTCTCAAATTGAATACAGCTTTAAACTAGAAGCAAACTTATTCAGTGAATCGCATGTGAAGTGAAATTTTACCTGAAGTTAATCAGTCTGCTCGCTGAACAGTCATTTTCAAATTTGCATTTCTCTGTTACACACAAGCATTGCTGAGGTCTATGGGTTATATTTGTAAGTTTATATTGTATCACTGGGTATGAAGGCAGTGACATCTTTTTGATGCAAAGGTTCTTTGCATTTAGCAAATGTAAACTCATTGGTCTAAATAACGGTTATTGTTTTTCTGATGTGACTGCGTGAACTCTTTTTTTTTTTTGCAGCTTACATTTCTCCTGTGATTTCTTTTCTAATAATAAAAAATTGCTCTAACAGTCTGAAATGTATTTTTTACAGCGGGCGAAAACTTGCTGCTATATGATGGCATACCTTCTTCTAACTTTATCGTTCTGAATTCACGTTTTTCAATTATAGTAAAGTAACCACAGATTAACATTCTCAAAAAGTATTTCGTATATTTTGAAGCTATCAGTAGAGTCGATCGTATTGTAGTCTAGGATAAACGAGTGGCTTGAACCATTTATTCATCACTGATTCCCATAAGCAGATTTAAATAGGAAATAGAAATTTCGATTTCAGTAGAATAATTTTACACTTGCAATAAAAGGAAAATTAAATTATATGGATAAGAGCGCAAATATGTTCTTCCACTTCTTTGTTCTACTGAGCTGGAAATGCACGTTGAAACCCCTTCTTTTTATTGTTCGAATTTACTACTTTTACTTAGTATGGAAATAGTGCTGATTAGACGTACTGGAATGGATCTAATTTATGGAGGATTTATGGATTTATAGACACAATTGTATGGTAAAATTCAAACATTGGCAGGAAAGTTTTTGTCTAGAAGTAAGGTTAATGGGAAGTAGTTCAGTTTAGTTTCTTCGAAGGCTTCTACTGCACGAGTATTGGCACATCTGGACGAGAAAACCAGGTTTGTATTGGCATCGAACCTTGAACTATTTTCAGCATTTGTATCCAAACTGGTTTTATATCCAGTTTTGTTGGTGAAGAAAAAAACTGGACGGTCGAAATATTGCTCACGATAAACGATAACAATTCAAACTAAGGAGGTTGCCAAGCGCCAATAAGGATAAATTGCACAAATTAAACATTGAAAAATTACCCTGGAATAGTTTTTTCAACTTTCAATAAGGATAAGTTAGGTTCACAACATTTCTCAATAAGTAAAAAACAAATTGGCTGTTGGTTAGAAACTAACAGCTAATCACATCCTCTCGCGCACATCTCGCCATATTCCTAATACCATGTTGGACCTTTAGAACGAAATTTCTGCAATTGTCGTTGTCCATATGTGATGTTTAATTTGTTCTGCAACAATTTAACCATCACCTATGGATAGCGACATTCACAAATGCCGTTTAAGGGCCACCCACGAAGTTCTCGGACCATAATTGATGTCGCCTTGATGGCGCCTGCCATGCCTCCGAGTCATGGAGCAGTGAGTTCTGTCCAGCGAATAATGCGATCAATGAAGAGGCAGTGGTGTCTTATCCTACCTAAATGATGTTATCTTAATTTTCTTTATGATTCTTATCTTGCCTGGCGCTAGCCTATTTTATCACCTCTTGAAGGTATTCGAGATATTTGCTCACTAACGCAAGTTGTTGTTAAGATGTGGTAGTAGTACAAATAAGATGTTAAGATGTGGTAGTAGTACAAATAACGATGATAGATGTCTGCGTTTGAAAAACTAAATTAGAAGGATCTTGTAGCAATCGCAGAGAAGTAACGCTTCACATGTAAGTATTCATTATATTTCACAGTAGCATAATCTTGGAGGCATGTTGTGTCAGGGTAAAAATCTGATGAGACATTGTGATCTTCGAAAGACATGCTTATACATCACCAAACTTCGCTTTAACCTAAGAGCTTGCACTCCATAAGAATCGCTATGTATTTCCTTACTGAGACCGTCAGATTCCTGCTCCTATCTTTCTAAATGGTTTCATTGAAGAAGAAGGGACGCTTTTAGGATTTCCGCCGTTCAGGTAATTCCTTTTTGGATTTCGGATAAGGATGAGCGCTTATTTATAGGGAAGATTTACTAATATTTACAGACAATTACTACTTATGGACTAATTTTGGTAGCATTAGGATGCAACGCCTTCAAAAGGAGGAGACAAAAGAGGTTTTCTTTGTCTTTGTCACTTCGAGAAAGTTCTACTTGATTTGACCGCGAAGTTGCTGCATTGAAGAATGTTACTTCTTTATTAGCAGCTCTTCGAAGCTCTTTTTTACCAGCATTATTCGCTCACTATCAGTGGATTTGTTGTTTTCATTAAGCAAATAAGGATGGAATAATACCCTGTGAATTTACCATTAACCGCATTATTGTGAAGAATAGTGATGGTCAAAATAATGCTGCTCTTTGGGATAGAAATAATTTAACGGAGCATCAAGGAAGCATTCACTGGAAGGAATCCACGAATGGAAAACTTCTGAATTCTGCATTCAAGATGATTTCGAGTGTCTGGAACTGTATTTTGATGAGTAACATCATTTGAAACAGCATTAATACTCTAAAAAGCGACCCAAACACTTGCAACGCAGGATTTGTCATTTATTTATAATATTTGGCGACCATTATAATAAAACTTACTAGAATGATTGGTGAGTAAAAAGAAAAGTTTGAACGAGGCACGATAATATATGAAGAAATCAGAATTTGTCAAAAGAATTTCAAAGCTTCATCCGGATTATTCATGATTAGGAAGGACAACTAAATAGGCTTTCTGGAAATGAGATATAAATATCAAAGGATCGTGCAACCGTGGAAGTACGCACGAATATTGATGAGCTTTAAGGTGCAAATTTGGAAGCAATCAAAAATCGCTTCAAACAAATACATGTTACAAAAAGTGATAGAGAAGGCACGAAAATACCTCGAATTGGTGGGTTATCACAAATATCATACTAAAATTTTGTCAATCGGCGATTAATTTTTTGCAAGTTTGCAGAAAATTGATTCTGTCCCATTGGATGATGCAACTTGAGTTCCGACGAATTAGAACACTTACCGTAAATGCTGCGGAACAAAAGTAATCTCAAAGCTGGTATTGCTCGCCCTCACAAATACAAAAAAAAAGGAAAAAACTATGTCAAACGGTTAATTTCTTCTATATGACAGGAAATCAACGAATGATAACAATTTTTTGCGCAAATAGCAGTAATTTCATGGCGTATCAGTCAGCTAAACATCCATTCCTAGTTTGCATCATGATATATAGCTGTAGTCAGAATGCACATATAAATATTTACACATCTTGAATGAAATAAAACTCGTTGTAAAGATTGAGATGAGAGGAATGTGCAAAATTGTAATCACAATCCCAGTTCTAATCGCACTTATAATAATAATCATAATTGTGATTAAAATCGTAATTGTAATTGCGATAGCAATCATAATTCCTAGGCATAATTAAAAGTCGCTGCTGCGATCCTAATCATTTAACATGAATCGTAATTACAATCATAACTACAATTAGAAGCATGATTGTAGTTGCAATTATCACTCATAATTCTCAATCGTAATCGTATTTGTAGTTATGATTACAATTACTTTCATAATCATAATTGTATTCACGACCATAACCATAAGTACAATTACAATCACTGTCATAACCGTAGTTATCAGTCATAGCCAACTGTTACTGCTGTTACGGTTATAATTATGATCATGATTACAACGATGATTGTAATTACCACAATAATGGCAATTATGATTTGATTACTCCTACACATACCTTCCAATAATACATTATACGTTTTTAGCTTTCTTATTTGTTTCCGCAATCAAGTCATTGATTATGTTCACCGTTTCTGCAGAAGTTTTACCTTGAACGAAGCTGTCGTGGTCACCTCCCACGATGTATACATTGTTTTCGTCGGACACCTGTAACTGCCTTCCTATCTTGTTTTTTATCACTTCTCTATTCTTCTACTTCAATTTTGACGCAACATGCATACAACATAACGGGAACACTTTAAACTGAAACTCTTAGAAAAGAATCATTACCTGTGAAATGCCGTAATCAGAGCCAACATCCTCCTCTCTTGCGGCTCCTTGTTCTGCTCTTATTAGAGTTATCAGTCCTTTAAATTTTCGTTCTGGTTTGTACCTGAATGATTTTTTAATATTAAAATTAATCCAAGGTAGTGATTAATTTATGAGATTTTAAAAAACTAATCGTAAAATGATTGCTGAATTTTACAGTATTTGTTCAGGTGTAAAACCCACCCAAGAACTCTAGTATTTTGTCATAGTGAGCCTACGTATTTGCAATAACTTACTTATCAGCCATAACAAACTTGGAACGCATCGCACAGCATGCGAAGTCAATAGTATCAGCTGATTTGAAGAGGCCTGTCGTCATTACCGTGTCCACAACCTTCTGAAAAAAAGTTTTAGTGGATTTCAAACCATGCAAAAAGTTTAGAATCTTAGCACACAATATGTTCAATTACGTTGCGACTTATAGATGCTAAAGCAAGAGTGTGACCTGAACTCGGGCTTTAAATCCAGGCTGTTGTAACAGTTCAACTCGGAACTTTTTGTAGTCAACATTTGCAAAGCGTAACGTCATAGCACACATAATTTCAGATTCAAAAAGTGGATTGTTGACAAGTGTATCACCGGTCACACCAAACGCCATTCGATAAACCTTTAATTCATGGAACTTTCCAAATATTATAAAATTATTGAAGCAGCAATTTTAAAAATTGAAAATCAAGAAAATTAAAAAACCGAACTACAAAAACGAACATTTCTATAAGTTTGCATATAAAGATGAGATCCATCAAGTAGTATAAGTCTTTCAACAGAGTTCGCACCATCACTTTCCTGGAGCATTGTTGCCATTTCGAAACCAATACAAGCACCATAGGAATAACCTATTATACGATATGGTCCTTCCGGTTGTATCTTTTTCATTTCCTGTAAAAAATTTGCTACGATTAAATTATCTGAAAAGGTTGATCTTCCGCGGATATTACACATATACACAATAACATTAATGCATACTCAGATTAACAATGTTTTTAAACATATACCAATATATATTTCTGTGCAACTTTTTCAATTGAGTCTTGTGGTACTTCCCTAGTTGACTGGAAACAGTATGCCGGGAAGTTGCACTTCGACATAACTTTCTTCAACGGTGTGGCAATTCCTTCTATTGAATGCACAAAGAACGTTGGTGGCCCAGTTTCAACTTTGTTACATTTTACTATAAGATCCATTGGTTCAAGGTCGTTCACATCGACCCTCATCCTAAACAAATTTTAACATAATACTATGTGGAAAATTGAAGAAGAAACTTTAACTCTTATAAACAGAGTGGACAATATCTGTGAATGATGATTGAAATTTTATTGACCCGCGTTGAACTTTAGCCATAATCACTTTCGCGATAAAAAAAGGTTAAAAAAACTTACTTAAATAATTGATTCATTTGCCTTTCAAGTTGTTCGACAGTGTTTTGTTCAGCTTCCTTTTCACTTTCTTTCTTCAGTTCAAGTTCAGTTGTTTGTAACACTGTTGAAGTTGTTCCACCAGAATCTACCAATTGTTGAAGCTTATTTAACGTCAGCTAAAAGTGTTGTATTTAAGTTTTCTCAAAAACAATAAATCACAGTATTCCTAAGGAATATTTCCCATTGACTATACTCACACGCATTATTATAAGTTACAGATTATATATATATATATATATATATATATATATATATATATATATATATATATTATATATTATATATATATATATATATATATATATATATATATATATATATATATATATATATAGTAT
>NW_018108323.1:41929-46515 GCF_000183805.2 Loa loa | reverse complement strand
TATATATATATATATATATATATATATATATATATATATATATATATATATATATATATATATATATATATATATATATATATATATATATATATATATATATATATATATATATATATATAAGTATTGATGCTGTTATTACCCTCAGAACAGCTGTGATAAAATTAAGCTAACGATGAGAAGATATCTGAAATACTATCAGACGTTTAATCAATTTAAATACTACCATAGTATTAAATGAAACTCACTGTTCTAATATCTTTCATGGACAAAACGATGTCATAATCTCGTTCAAGAGCTTGCTTAATTTCAACACCCATAAGTGAATCGAGTCCCAAATCACCTAAGTAAGCATCTGGATTCAACTGTGCTGCATCATTCACACCCAAAATATGGGCCATTGTTTGCCACAAATTTCCACTACTTCCAACTTTTTTAGCACCAATGTCTGCTTTGATGTAACTGAAATTGAAGTTAAATGAAGAGTGTTCCAAATCGACTTAGCCTTAAACTTATTCAGTGTAAGCTCAAGCAGTAATAAGCAAATGTACATTGTGCACTAATGACTTGCGCAGAAAAGGGTATAATGAAAACCTGGCAACAATAGGATGATTCCAAGATAAGAATAAATCCAAAGCAGCCAAGCAAGAAGGCATTCGTTGCGGTAAAGTACCACCAACAACAGTGTTATTATCACCCATATTTTCCAGGATAACTCCTACGTCACCAATCGCTCCCCATTGGATTGCAATACCCGGTAAACCATCTTCTCGACGATGTTCAATGATCCTTTCCATTGTACAATTGGACCAGCCATAATTTGTTTGTCCAGCATTTCCACGTCCCGAAGTGATTGACGAAAATGCGACAAACCTAGAGAAAATTGCATAATATTTATTTTTACTGTTTAAAATATTTACCGTTACTACTGTTATATTGAATAATTAGAATTTTCGAATTTTTTAGGAAAGACTGAAGCATATAACAGCACTTCCTTGAAATTACCGAAATGAACATATACATATATCGTTTAAAAATGTTGATATTAACGCTTAACTTTCGATAGTGTAAGTGAATAGTTCTAAAAAAAAAGTATAGAATGTCACTGAAAATACTGATTGCAACAATTAAAGTAATGATGAACTTACCACCTAAGTTCTTTACCGCATGCATTTCTAGTAGCAGCATCTAGATTCAATGTTCCCCAGTATTTTGCTTCAGCAGCATCTTTGAAATTTTGTACATTTTGATTTTCAAACAAACAATCGCGTAATACCATGGCAAGATGGAAGACACCGCCAACTGGACCCAATCCTTTGCACTGTGATATCAACTCATGGGCATCTGATAGATGTGCGATATTGAGCGTTGAAACAAGAACCGAAATACCCGTTCGACGCCAAAAGTGAACACAACGAGCTTGATAACCTGTTCGGATTCCCATTCGAGAAGTTAGCACCAATCTGCAACATATACCATCTAGTTTTTACACCATTTCTAATGTAATAATTTACTTTTACTTATCCGTAACAAATATTTCAGGCTTCCTTTCAAAAGATTGGTAGAGTTAAAATGATTGAAGCTATCGACTGATTTCTAAGTCACCAACTTACGGATGAAAGTCACAAAGATTATTTGAGTTCTCTCAGAAGACACTGCAGATATACAAAACCATTTTCTCGTTATGTAAGTTCGATTATTTAAGAAAGAAAAAAAAAAACAAGAAACAATTTGTTTTATGGAATTACTTTTTAGCACCCCTATTAATCAGCCACTGTGACAGTTCTAAACCAAATCCACCGAGACCACCAGTAATGAGATAAACATAATTTGGGTGACATAATGTACGACATATCGCTCGCACCCTAATTGGTGACGGCAAACACACTCTTTCCGGTTCCTCTTGTCGAATTTCCATTAAAACCTAAAATGTTTTCAACCAATCAAACTACTACTGTCACAAATGTATTCTGAATCCTTAACAAAGAAATTTGACATCTAGAAACGCTATCACTGAATTTTAAAGGTATTACTGAAATTTAAAGATATTCAAATTTCAAAGTTCCGAAAAGGACCGATAGTTCACTTACCTACATTCAAACTTTTGCTCTTTCCAAAACTTTTTGATCATGTTGCACTAACCACCAAATTATTCTATTCTGATTCTATTCCAGCCAGACTTTGCGCCTGCATCTGGTGCTGGCATCAAATTGGAATGATTCTTATCAATCGATAAGGTGTATAAATATCATAAATGTTTAAAATAGTATCATACCTTTCCGATGTGTTTGCCAGACGACATGAAGCGGAACGCTTCCTCAGCTTTTTCACTTGAAAATGCCGTGTACGAAAGCGGTTGCACAATTCCGCTTTTGATTCCGTCCTGGACTAAACGCGCTACTTCCTGAAATGCAGCATAAGATTCATTTTGAAAACTTTACAGAATTTGGTAAATAAATTGTGTGAGTTATAAGTCCTTTCAATGACTTGGTTCGAAAGAAACTTTTAACTTTCTACAACACAAACCTGCCAGTCTTCTTTTTTCCTACGCTCGGATCCATCACCGCATCCAGAAGTATACCATGGAAAGTAATATTTTTGAGGAACACCGCCATACCAAGTGGTGAATTTTGAGATAAATCTACTTTACCTATTTCTAAGAATCGTCCATTTTGAGCAAGACATCGAACAGAAGCCTGAAATAACGCTGTTTTTAATGATTAATTAATATATCACCCAACATTATGTTTATCATCAGCATATAATATCTCAGAAAGACATCATACACTTATCACTGAACAAGGATGATGGAAATGTCTTTCCTTTCCTAATGAGGATGACGGAAATATCTTTCCTTTCCTAATGATAACAAAAATAATCTTATTCAACCATACCTGCAACATATGTTGTGCTAATGAATTAAGGACAACATCAACTCCGCGTCCTCTTGTTTGATGCCTGATATGAAGCTCAAAATCGGAATTTCGTGAATTCGCAAAATGTCTATCTGTTAACTGTGGGAAACTGCAAAAAGAACCAATGATTGATACGAAATTTGTCGTATTCAAGTTCGATTAAATTTAATTCCAAATAATCGAGTGCAAAGGCAAAAATATTGTGGCAAAATTACTGCTAGTAAGCAAACCAACTGGTATATTTTACCGTTTTTGCAAAAATGCCTTCTTTTCAGCATTCCCAACTGTGGTATAAACTTCACAACCACGTGATAAAGCAACAGCAATTGCAGCTTGGCCAACACCACCCGAACCTCCATGAATTAAAACCTAAATGTTAGGTCATTATCAATCTCTTATCATCGTTGATCAAAGGTAACCAGGGGATAGAGCTGTTAATATTGCTGCCTATTTCGAGAACAACGGGTTTCTCGATTTCCAGCTGCACATGACCACTAAGTACATATAACTGAAGCGCATATAGATCATAGGCGCTACAGAATGCTTTTCTTTCAGATTAGTGAAAATATCATCATATACTTTGTTTATAACTAACCTTGTCACCCCGTCTAATACGACCACGCATCACAAGCGCATAGTATGCAGTGGTGTATACGATTGGTACCGTTGCAGCGTCCGCGAGTGACCAGTTATCCGGAACGGTCCAAGCATATTCACGATCAACAATTACAGAGGTCGCTAAAGCTTGCGCTGGCAGTATACCCATCAAACGAATACCATCCTTCAATCGTCCCGAAAACTCCATACCCAATAAGCATTCGCGATCCGCGAACTAAATTATTTTAGTTGAATTTACTGCAATAAAACTCAAATACACAATCACAGATGTTTCGAATCCGTTCCACATTCAAGTCCTCGTTCAGAACTTAGCAGTACTTATTATAATATTTAAAACAAAGAGATGAAATGGAAGGAGCTAAATAACATAAGAAGAAATAAGAAGGAGTGATGAGAAAAAGAACGAAGATTTCATCACTAATGCTTTATTTGATATTGTCATCGGTATGGCCTACCCGCTGAATTTTGAATCATTTTTCCTTTGTAAATTTCCATCTGTCTTTCATTCAGTTGTTATAAAGCTTAGGAATCTACGATCTCAATCTTTCATCTTGTCGTCGAGGAACAGAATTCAAAACAAGCAGGTGTTGCTAAGAACAAATAAAATCATGCACCTGTCCTGGGATAGCATCCGGTGGGAGTCGTCCATATGCAAGCATGACATCGCGGAAATTAATGGCTGAATAATAGACATGGCATAGCTCTAGCGAAGGGTTCTTTTGACAGGTATCGTCAAAGAACTGATTCGGTGATTCGAACCATGTCAATGAACTAACATCACCGCGAATCAAAGTATTGATGAAGGCATGGTCTGCATCTTTATATAAGTGCATTTCATCTGAAAGATCAAAAATTCATTTATTCAACACTAATCAATAGAACCTTTATTGCTCACTTCTTCAGATAATCCTGAATTGATTTCTTTCTGAACTAACTTTCGTTTCAATTCATTTTACACTTCCTACATTTGCAATTTTATTTTCATTTTAATAGGTCCAATACGACAAGATATTTAATACAACAAATCCTAAAATGAATTCAGAAGTGTTGTTA
>NW_018108323.1:36935-41547 GCF_000183805.2 Loa loa | reverse complement strand
AGCCAAAGTAGTCCGTAGTCAAAAAAACATTGAACATCACTTGTCTAGAATGTCAAAACGACCGAATACCTATCTATACTCAGTTAAAACCAATTTTTACCAATTTAGAAAAACTTTCACATTTCCTTATGCTCTACGCCACACCATTTGTAACAATTACTGTTCACTGGTCTTAAAAATCTCTAAGGTACTGTAATATAGTATTATTTCAAATATTTTTTAAACAATTTAGCATCAATTTTAATCATTTCCCCGTGTTCTTGTTTCGTCTTTCTTTTGACACTTTTTTCTCTTCATTTATCAATTCATCAAAAGATCTAAATTTTCAAGAATGGATTACCAAATAGCTATCTCGCATCATCAAGTCAACCATGCGCTTAAGCTTTGTACATTTCTTATACAAAACTTTAAGCTCAAAGTTTAAAAATTCATGTTACATTCACAAGTCATACGAATAGTTTTTATATTATTGAACTGCGTGGTTCTAGAAAAACTTTTCAGATTATTCAATCAGGGTCAACTCATCGTGCTGCAATGGATTAAAATATACTGTATACTGTCAAAAACTTGCTTGAAGCAAAGGGCAAGTCCAAGTAATCCATTGTTGCGTACTCTTGTACTGGTAAGCCAAATAGTCTTGTAATCTGGCTCGTTTAAACGTTCTTCAATTGCTTTTTGCAAAGGTTCAATCCAGGTAAATTCTTCAATATCATCCACGTCAATCACTACTGGCTCTCTAGCTTGCGATGGAATTTTTCGGATAGCATACGCTGTGGTCATCATTGAAGGATCAGTCTATAAAGATAAAATGTACGAAAGCTTTTAACTTTTAGTTAATCAAAAGTCTCTTGTTCTTTGAAATATATGAAAAAGACACCTGATAATTACAGAGACGAAACTCGCACTCTTCAAATAACTTCAGTAGCTGATCATGTGTAAAATAAGCACCATAGATACGTCCAGAATCACTGATATTTATCGTTTCTGCACTAAGGCCTTGGATTGCAAGGGCAATTTCGTAGTCAGATGTCGTCTCAATCAAAATGATGAAGCCATCATCACGCAACATTTCTTTACACCTCAACAGATACCGCACCACGTCTTTCTTCCTGAAAAGTCATATCTTCACTTTTGTCAATTATAATAAAGTTTCTTGATATATGAACTCAACACGCCTGAACCATTGTCTTGCAAAGTTAATTTTTGCTCTATTTTTCTACTGGACAAAGGTCACTCAGAAATTCTAAATTCGCAATGCAGAGAATATATATATATGTCACTTCAAATTCATTTTACCAGAATCTCACAGAAAAACAGTAGTGAAAACAAATGTACAAGTAGTCATAAACTTAACTTACCGTGATAGTATTTTGTCCAAAATTATTATGTCACAGTTTTTAATTTCAGCAACTGGTACGAATTGTTTGTCATCCAAAACAGCTGTTACTTTTTTAACACCAAGCTGTACCAGAGTGCTTTCATCCATATCATCTACTTTGGGTCCAACACATAGCCATTCCATTTCCAAAAGCGGGTGTGAGTTCACTGCATCAACACAAAATTTAAGTTGTTCGGTTGAATTGAATTCAAGCGCACATGCTTTGCAATTATGCCCAGTTGAATTCTCAATGCAAGTGTCCTGAAAAAGATGACTCATAAATAATAGCTAGCTTACATTTATAAGCAAGAATTTTCGGTTGGATAGTTCCAAATGCGGTTGTTCCATATCCACAAGTCTTCTATTTACAACATGTCTTCACAAGTTTCAACTTCTCAATCAGAAAAATTTACAACTTTTATAATCAGCGAATGATGTACCTGGATTGTTTTCAAAATCCTATCATAGACAATAGCAGCGCTCCATAACCGATCTACATTAAAGATTTTCAACATACTTTGCATTTTTTCGGCCACCTTATTTTCAAGATCTTTGGGATTGTCACCAATTTCGATGGCAAAAATTTCATGAAACACTGTTGCAACTGGTGACCTGAATTGCAATAAAACATAAAATTCCATTTAATGACAGACAAGCGAGATTTTTTGCTTTATTTTGCAGTCAAACATTATCGGAGAATAAGAGGAAGAACAAACTGCGAATCATCGAGCCATCGTTTGTGCTCCGCTTCACTGACTGGATTCATGAACTTTGCAAATTTACGAACAGCATCCGAAAGGAGTGCATTATTTGTTAATTCTTTCAGACAGTCATTAACTTCCCATTTTGCTAAACCATTGGCCAGCATTGATCGAAGAAAATCTCGATAAGCATTCAGCTCTTCACGGATATGCGGAAAATCATCAAAGGCTCTGAAAATAAAAACTATTAACAATGCCAAAATTGGTATTAATTCCGAAAGTGAAATATTGTGCTTAATTCTACACATTGAAGATGGGAATCATACGCAGCAACTGGTTTAAAACTGTTTGATGGACAGCTATGAAGAGTAGTTTTAGTAGGTTATGTATCAGTATTTCACAGGTGCATTTATGCTATGGTTAGGAAATGTACCATACAAAACAGTTAGATGATCCTAGCAGCTAACTATTGAATAATGGTACCACTCAGAACAAAAACCTTTCTCGCACTTTTTTTCCCCTACCATCTCTTTAATTGTTGCATTCTGGATTTTCAGCTACTTACTTCATGTCGAAATGTTTGGTGAAGTAAATTTTCTCATAATAAAGCTGTCCAGCAGACTGTAATCGACGGGGAACCGTATGTGCTGTCAAATCACAACATTCAACACCACCGGCAATGCAGCCATTGGTCGCTATATCATTACGCAATTCAATTACTTGAATACCATCTAAAATTAATTTAAGTTTGAAAATTAAATAATAAAAATGAATGGAAAAGAATCCTACAACAGTTCTTTATGGATTTCTTGGACTTACAATTAAAAAAAAAATTGCTTTTTTCCAATCGTGATCTATATTGATCTATATTTTTAATTTTTGATCTACATTGATCTATATTTTTAATTTTTGATCTACATTGATCTATATTTTAATTTTAGTGGCAAAATTACCTGTTTCTTGGATATATTCCATATGTTTAACCGGATCAATTCGCAAGTAACGCACTCGGGTAGGTAAACGAAGACTATCAGCTCGTTCAGCCAGCAAAGCTGTTTGTAAAAGTGAATCCAGAAATGTCACCCAGTTGCCAGTCCAGTACAGCATACCACGCTCTCCACTGTTGCATGCCCGATATATTCCACTAAAAAGAAATTTTTTAATACTCAAAATACTTGTACAAAAATTACAGCTATTCAACCACATACTCATCACCATTGCGCCCATTATGGTAAAATTGCGCATTTGAGGATAACAAATGGAAACATATGAAATGATGGAAGGAAGAAAGAAATTTCAATCAAAAACAAAATCTCGAGTGATTGTTCTTCTGAAACTGATGACAATTATATCCGCCACTGGAGCAATATTGAGAAACAATCAATGCTGAATGATAGCATGTCTAAGTATGATCTTATTGTGAGGAGCAAATGAAGAAAAGTACAAACCGAAATGCTTGACCATATTCATATCCACGAAGTAGAAATTCCTTATAAGCATCTTCTGTATCTAATTCGATGCGTTCTGCAATTTCGGATGTTTGAATTTCACCAACATTTTTGTAATAAAATGGCACATCTTCATCGACAATACGAATATAGCCGGATGCCGCTAGTTGGTCACCATCCAAAATTTCGAAATATCCATTTCCCGGCGTTACAATAACATCCAAACGAACTGAAAATAAGATGACTATTTGTAAAATTAGAGATTCGGCCATCAGCAGCTTTCCAACACTGTTGTTAGTATCTTATCTCATTATTTTAAGCATAAACTTTCACGGAATTCTAATAACTTATTTAAAAACTACATATTTTTACGCAAAAATTAAATCTCTCACTTGGTTTGGTCACGATTGTTGCACTGTATACTCGGATTTCTTCCAAAATGACAGGTGTTTTCAGGAATTCTAAACCATTCAATTTCGCAATGGTCTTCCATGCCAATACCATATGCCCAGTAAATGGATACAATACACGGCCATCAATGATGTGATCAAGTAAAAATGTTTCCTAAACTAATCAAGTAAAATTCTACTGAACAGTAATTAGTGAACGACAACAGCGGTAATTTTATTTATCTGATATAGTGACACTATTAGTTTACTTTTTCTCTCTATTAAATTGTTAATAGCAAGTTAAAAAACATGTTTTCATAGTCCTGTTTTTCCGATTCATTCATTGTTTTCAATTTCAAGATTTGTTATCTCACCTCTTTGACGTCTGTCGCACTACGGGAAGAAAAGGAACAGGAAAACAAAAAGGAAGATAACAAATGTTTCCCATTTTCCCTCCTCACCTTTTCTGGTACCTATTTTATTATTACTAATATTAATATTAATAATAATTGTAATAATAATAACAATAATAATAATGGTGGTAGTAGTAGTAGTATAATAATAATAATAATAATAATAATAATAATAATAATAATAATAATAATAATAATAATAATAATAATAATAATAATAATAATAATAATAATAATAATAATAATAATAATAATAATAATAATAATAATAATAATAATAATA
>NW_018108323.1:16580-36191 GCF_000183805.2 Loa loa | reverse complement strand
TATTATTATTATTATTATTATTATTATTATTATTATTGTTATTGTTATTGTTATTGCTCATATAATTATTGTTATTATTATTATGTGATCATTGTTTTTTTGACCAGCTCCTTTAATGTTGTTAAATTGTTCCTTGGTCCTTCCAGCTCTTTCTTTGCTTTATTCGCAGTATTTTATTTGGGACTATAATTACTGCTGAAAAGTTTCGACGTACCTTTGAATCAGGTGCAAACGGATCAACTGTGTAACAGTATGATGTTGGTAATTGTCTGCCACCTGCAACTGAAAGCGTTTTACTGTCGATAACGGGCCAATCCTGACTGTGATCCCAGCGCCACATAGGAGATATCATGGGTGTACCAATCGGTACGGGATATTGTATAGCTGGATATAAGGCTTCGATATGAATGCTTATTCCTGTTTGATAAATCTTTCCCAAAGCCTAGAGCGGAATGAAGCTAAATACTTCCAGAAATAACTGATGGAATCATTATAGCAAAAATATATAAATTTGATTTGAATCAAAATTTTTCGTTGTTAGCATTATCATTACATGATAGTTTTCGACATTCTCATTTTCAAAACAGTAAATGCAGCACTAAAAGATTCACCTGTAAAAATGATTCCAGTTCTCGATTTTTTTCTTTCATGTTTATTAGACCCACATTAGTGCAGGTTTTCTGCAGCGAACGACGCAGGATTGCATGCATCAAACAGTGCGGTGCGATTTCAATTGTTACCGCATTTGCTGGTATTTTTTGAAGTGCTTCATAGAAAAGTACTGGGCTTATAGCATTATTAGTATGGTAATCAGCTGAACACATTTGCGCCAATTCATTTTCCCAATTACTTTCTGGAATTGAGGTTGAAATCCAGCGAGAGGATCGCGGTTTTGGATCTGGGACGCTTGTACGCATAGCTTTAAGCATTTTATCTTTGACCTGAAATTAACCAAATTTCTTTGAAATAATCTTGGAATCACTATCCCAGTTTTGCTGAATTATGCTATCATTAATGATGATTTGATGATATATCTTATTTAATGTTATTTAATCAATTTATAACAAACACGACAAAAGTAACGAAAGAAAAGGCATTAACACCTTAAAAACTCGAAACTTTTTTTTCGAAACCTGAAACTAGCTTAGCTCCCTACCTTAACAAGATACCCCGTGTATTTGCAATCTGCAGTCAGATGGTTGCAGGAAAGATATCAACATCCCGGCAAACGAAATACCTTAAGCATAGCTGGTGAATGAAATGGAATTCCTGACGAATCGATAATTTTTCCAAATATATCTTCTTTTTTAAGTTCTTCAACAAATTTTTCAATTTTTTCAGCATCACCAGAAATTGTTACTGAATCAGCAGCATTATGACAGGCTGGAACAACACCTTCTGGACATCGCTTTGTGGCTTCTTCCCTGAATCAAATTATTTTACTAGCAATATACAGTATAAGACAATAAGCCTTAAAACTGAATCGTAAATATTCTTCCATTCTGCATAATATCCATTAGTTCCTTTAACAAAAACGGCATATATATTAATTAGTTTAAAGTATGCATGACAGTTGTCACTGATATCGACGAGTAGAAACAAAGGGACAATAATCTCCCTTTTTTTTGAAAGCCAGACATCTTTGTTTTATATGCTCATATCATCCTACAATTCAGCTAACAAAGAACTCTATACCAATAGGCCCTCCATTAGGATGATAATTCATGTAATCATAAAACGGTACAAGGACCCTCCCACTCGAGAAATTTCATTGAGGTCGGTTCGATATAAGGGTATCAGGCATGATTTAGTCTTCTTTGTTCTTAGTGTTTTCGTCATTAAATTGTTGCATCGATGTCGTAATTGCAAGTTCGTTGTTGTATCAATAAACTTATCGTAATAAAGGTTAGATTACCGAAGTTTAAGATACTACTACCCGAAGAAACAGAAAGAACCCTCAGTTATTATCACGGTTGAAGAAAATCGGCGACAAGAGTAAATGATATGGAAAATTTGCAAATCTCTTATTTGTGAATCGATAGCCTCATTGATCTTTTATCTAATAAGTTATCAAAACAATTAGATTAAAATAAATCCATGGATCATTTTTATCTTAACTAAGTAAGAAACGAAACGATTCATAATGCCATGCTCGTAAATGTTCAAATCCACAGATGTTTTAGTAAGCAAGAATGCTAGAATTTTAAAAGCCTCCAAAGTTATGATGTGTTATGAAGTTTCAAAACCAATATCTCTCACCATGATAGGCCTACAGCAGCCATACCACCTTTGATATTTGCGTTCATAATTGTGTGACCGCGATGATAAGCTAAGTGCATCGTTTGCTCACGTGTAAGCCCACCATCAGCATATCCACAACACATTTCACCTGTCGAATGCCCAATTATTCCGTCTGGTGTAACACCCAATAGGAAGAGTACATCTGTTAAAGCAATCTGGAAAAACAATTACAGTCCTTAATTTGTAAAGTAACATTGAAAAGTACCTGAAATTATAATCTCAATTTTCATTTATCATACAAAAATGGACATTACACTCAAATTGAAGTATTCTAGGCAAAAAAGCTAAATTGAAATGCAACTTCAGAGTTTAGTTTTCCAATTGTTACTTTTCTAACCTGTATGGCAGTAATTGCGAGCATACAATTCAATGTATTATTTTTATAAAAGCTTGAGTCATCAATCTGTAGCATCTCATAAACATTGACACCAAAATCGACGACGGCATCACTGGAACTTCTCAATGATTCATTAAAAGCAGGTATTGACATAAGCTGCCTCACCATACCGGCCCACTGACTACCCATGCCTAAACAAAAATCAGAAATGAAATTAAAGATTCAAATAACATGAGTGGTATACAAGCAAAAAATGAGCTGAGGTAATTATTTCGTTCAAAACTAACCTGAGTAAATGAAATAAATCTGTTTTGGCTCAGTGATCATTATTTTTTGTACATCTCGAAGAGGTGGCAATTCTGGATCTTTTTTTGCATCTGGTGGATAAGGGATTTTATCACGATTAATAATCATATAACCACGATATGGTGTATCTTTGGCGGGCAAATTAGCCTGATTTGCTAATAGCTGTTGCAAATAAACATTTTCTGGATGGGCTAAAACACAGTCGAAAATGCTGTTTACTGCTTCTGCCGTTCTTCCAGAATAAGGAATGATTTTCATAAATGTTGTTGGTGCTGATTTACGTTCTGCATGATTTGCTGGACGAAGTATAATATGAGTGTTACTGCCACCAAAGCCAAACGAATTGATACCAACTAAACCGCGTTGGAATGGTGTTTTTTCAGTAACCACCTAAATTAACAATTTTAGGGAGAGAAAGAGAAACTAAAGAAATGATGAAATATGGTAATCACGCGATTGAATTGTAATATAAGAATAGTGTAAACTTGAAAATGTATTGTGAAACCTGTAATCGACCATCAACAAGACCAGGAATATATGGATTAGGCTCATTATAATGTAAGTTTGGGGGTATAAAGCCACGCTCCATTGTTATTAGAACTTTTGCAATTGAGCATAGACCGGATGCCGGTTCTGCATGACCCATGTTTGATTTAACTGAACCGATAAGAAGTGCGGTATTTCTAAAAATTTTTCAAATTAAAAACTAAAAATTGTCCCATAAATAATATCATAATTTTATAAGCTTACCGGTTCTGACAAAAAACTTGGCATATTGCGTTTGCTTCTTGAGGGTCACCAACTTTCGTACCCGTTCCATGACTTTCCACATATGTCACTGTATTAGGATCAACTCCAGCCTCACGATATACTTCTTCTAATAATGCTGCCTGTCGTTCACCTGATGGGAAAGTAATGCCCTGAAATTTATAACTTTCTATTTAGGTAATTTGACAGTCTTTTTTCCAATTCAAGTTCAGAAAATTTGTAGATTCATTTTCTTTTCGAAAAAAAAAAAAGTTTGGCATATAAAGTCAGGATCTGTAACATACCTGCTCCTTGTAACCATCAGTATTACTTTTTGCATGAATTACAGTAGCATAAATTCGTCTAGCTGCTGACTGCCTCTGAAGCAATATTGCAGCAACCGCTTCCGTGCGACAATATCCATCACCTCAAAATACGTCTTCGTCATGTAATGCAACTATTTCCAAAATGCAAAATACATCGGCAACAGTAAAAACACTGATCAGCTAAAGCGTTCTGGAAACCATTTCAAAGCTCACAGAGTTATATTATTTTTTGGATTCAAGCAGTCCCAACTGATTTGATTTTTTTTTCTTTTCATTGTTTCGGGATATTGAATTCTGTACGATATGTTGCAAAACTTAATGAATACCCGAAGCGTCGAATGAACGGCAGCTCCCTTTATCGGAAAGCATGCCAAGCCGAAGGAACTGTAAAGCTGCTGTAGGTGTTAAAGTTAGATGAGCGCCAGCTACAATTGCCGCATCACATTGTTCCTGTCGTATCGCGTCGACAGCTAATTGAAGCGCGCATAAAGATGAAGAACAAGCTGTATCCACAGAGAAAGACGGTCCTAAGGAACAATAATTTGTATAAAATTCAAAACTTATTTATATTATAGATTAAAGCATGATATTGACATGTCTAGGTTTGCAGACTTTAACTTCAAACTAGCTTACTACTACCTTCAACTTTCATGATTTCTATATTTAAATCACATGTCCTTTAATTCGCTAATAGGTCTAATTTAAAATGATTGTTTGCAGGTTTTTTTTTTATTAAAACAAATAATTACAAAGTTTAGATACCTCTTAACTATTCGAGAAAATTCACAGGAAAAATAGCAAATGAGATTTCAGTGCTCAATGAATTTTTTCTTGTTCCTCATACTAACACCTGCTTCTCAAGTGAAAAAAATTCACAACCTCTCAAATCGAACGTAAAACTAAGGCGATTGCTGAACATTGAGCGTACGCATCCTGTCAATGTATATCCAGTAACGGTTTCTGGATCTTGAGTTAATACACCACCAGTTTCAGACGCTGAACAACCCACAAAGACACCTGTCCTTGAACCACGAAGTTCAGTTGGATTTAAACCTGAAATACATCAAATTACTGAGCAGTTCTTTGGTGAGATACCAATTAGCATGTTTTACTTCTTTCTCTCGCTCAACATTTCGCTCCTTCAGCTTCACTTTCCCAAATCATTTTTTAGTGCAAATTCAATTCCAATTGGTGAAGTACAATTAAGCTATTGTAGGTAGACATTATAGATGAAAGGGGTTGATGGCATGGTGATGTATTTGTTATGCATTGGTGCATATTTGCTCTCTATTTTAGAATGTGAAACTCGAGCCACTGTCCACCCCCAAATATCATCCACATCTGAATGAGATGGATCTCTTGCAGTATGGGCGCAGATTAAGGCCGTCCGTAAAACGTTTATCAACTTTAATTGCTCTGTATCTGAACAGTGACGCAAAAAAGTGTTGATGAAAGTATACATTAATAATTAAAAAATATGCAAATTCAATGATATAAATATAAAACTTCCCCTTCTTTTTCATTGGCAGGAAGCGAGAAAAACGAAAGAAAGATGATGACTTCTGAATACTTCCCTTCCTCCCCCTTAAATATCAAGATGGCGTTAACTTCGGGATTTAGTGAGATCCTGTATTTTTAGGATTCTAGGATTCTGAAACGCTGACATTTCAGAATCTAGTCTCTTATGTATATACAATTCTCTTGAGGTATCAAAATCAAAAAGGCTATGTTGCATAAGCGAATGGAAGCCTAAATTCGACATTCATCAAAGGAAGTTAAAAGTTTGGATTTAAATGAAAATAAAGAAGAAGATTGAAATTTACAAAATCCATTCCAATCTTTAAAAAAAAATGATCTAATATTGGAAAAGGAGGTATGTAATTTCTGATGATCACTTCTATTGCGTATAAATTAATATTAAATATTATCATTATTTTATGAAGAAATAAATCAAACTCCAGAATTTTATATTTAAAAACGTTTTTCTTTTTTTTTGGTCTAAAAACGAGTACTTCTACTTCTCATCCAAATTACATGATAACAGCTCGGTCATACTCTATCGCATAATAGTGTCGCTAATTTTCTTTGTTAGGGAGAGATCAAAAGATCAAAAGTAACAATATAACAAAGTTTCATCTATATTAATTAATTAATTAGCCATTTAATTTATGAATCGTACAAATTCCCTGCATTTCGCTTCCTTTTCCTGATGGCAAGAATGGTTAAACAAATAAAAAACTATGATACATGTTAAATGTACAAGCGAGTAAGGTTTAAAATTTGACATTCATTAAATGCATCAAATATTAATGTTTGGGCATAACTCAATTCTGCATTTGTCAAAGTAAGTTGAGGTAAAATTGTTGCAAACGTAGCACATACAAAATGCGCCAACTTGTTAAAAGTAGTATCGTCCCGGGAGGATGTCTGAAAATCAGATCAGTGACCCTATCTCATTTGATCTTTAAATTTAAGCAAATAAGTGATTTAAATCTTTCTAAAACAAAATTAAAACACTATTCTTTTCTTATCAACGCATTAATCATACTTGAATGATTAGCACAAGAAAAAACAAATTTTAGTTTATAGTTTATATTCAATCATTCATTTTCATCTCATCGGTACTCTTACCAGCATTACTCAACCAAATATTCAAAGATGGCTCAGTGCAGTACTGTAATATGACATTTCCTTTTTGCTCTTCCGTGTTTCACCCTGCTTGCAACATTTTACAACGATCTATGATCCAACGTTGGAACGTCGTGTGAAAGAAAAATAAAGACAGGAATGCGTCATTATGACGTCTTTGCTTAATGTACTGCAGAACTGATGGTGGGAGAAAGGCTGTGATTTCAACATTAAACACCACACTGAATGAAGACATCTAACTTATCAATTTCTAGTCATTGCCATTTTGCAGAATGTTGGAACGATACCAAGTAACTTTCGCATACGTTTTTAAACTTTTCCTTGTCAATTTTTTTTTTGGTTCTTTGTAGAAATGCAATAAAACTATTAAGCTAAAAAGGAATTATGCTGTGAATGGAAATGATGAACACTGAAATAACTTCATTTTTTTTTTTTTTAGGTTAATATCATTAAAAAAAATATGAGTGAGAAGAATGTACAGATTGATCTATCTACTGTGACAGGGATGATGTTAATACGGTGGCTGTAATGAGCAGAAAGTTCTTGTTCAAGGTTGAGTGGTATAAAAGGACATCATTCTCTAGACTGGACTGATGAATTCATGAATTTATAAATGCAATATATACGCGTATATTGTTTGCTGCTTTTTCTTCCTAATTTTACTCACCAATCTAATACGTAATTAATTCAAAATTCGTTTCAATTATCAAATTGTTCAGCTTTCTGAGCCGCTACTGCTGCTGCTGCTGCTGCTGCTGCTATTTTAGTTTTCTCCAATTTCCTCATTAATAGATTTTGAAATTTAAATAACAAAAAGGTTATATTTGAATGGAAGATGGAACAGAAATGAAAGGACACTTTCAAAATCATTCACTTTTCAATATCTGGTTAATGAAGGAGGAAAAATGTGATAGCATATTTAACATGAATCGTAATAAATAATTAAGACTTATTTCAACTCACCAGCATCGATGATCGCCTCCAGAGTCACTTCTAACAATTTCCGTACTTGAGGATCCAAATAATTAGCCTAAATCAGTTAAATCTAACATTTTCAAGAAAATCGGAGTTATAAAATACTGGCAAGTCGATTAAAAATCAAAACCAAATCAATCAGAAGCAATGAACCACAATAGCAATTCTAAAGTTAGCACCACTGTTCTATTTATGGCAAGCTTCTAAATTGACTTAATGTCTTTTTTGTTCGAACATGATAAATTGTGTACCTGTTTTGGTGTTACTCCAAAATATTGCGCATCAAATTTTTTTAAATCTTTCAATTTTCCATGACGCTTTGGTAAATCGAAAACTCCTGGAAATAAAGCAGTTGAATGAAGTGTTGATAATCCAAAACTCACCGATATTTGGTAAAAATTATAAAATAGGAAAAAATAAATGCTATAACAACTAAAATATGCAATTACCAGGTGGCCAGCGTAAATTATCTTCGGTAACAAGATCTTCACCAGCCATTAGCAAGTCACCGAATTCTTGAACATTTTCACAGCGTGGAAAACGCCCAGAAATGCCGGTGATGACAATTTCTTCCTGATCTCGCCAAAACGGCACTTCACCCGATGAATTCATACTTCCGTTTGACTGAAACATCGATTTGAAATTAGTACATTTGGATGCTACCATGCATAAAACTAATAAAATAATCATCCTTAAAATAACATACGTATGCAATTTCAATTTTTGATTGTTTCCTCAACAATTTACATATATGTTTCAATCAACACCGTCTATTTTCCAAGCTTGATTTTCCGCCTGTTTTCATTTCCTAGTTCAATCGGTGCTGTACAGGATCGATAATTTAATTTAAAATTTAACTTTATCAAAACAAAGACTTCATCAATTCGAACAACTTTAATCATGCTTGTTATTTTTATTAGTACATATTGAGATATCTCGGATAGCTTTAACTATCCATCGTGTCAAAATGAAATGGTTTAAAAGCTGAGATCGTTAGTCCTATGCATGACCATCTACAACACATAGTCGTGCCATTACCTGTACTGAATGATCTCATAATTTCAACGATGAAAAGTTCAAATGAAATTGAAAATTTTTATGGAGACTAAAAACCAGGGCATAATAAAATTGGGAATGCGGGGAGGTGTGAAATGACACTTGGTCCTCTTCTTTCTTTCTTTTTCAAAAGTATGGAGAAAACACGTTAAGTAGAAGATATGATCGGTAAAGAAAGAGCACAAAGAATGACACTAAAAGAAGGTAAGAAATTGAATGTCGTAAGGAGAACAAAAAAGACTGATATCAATATGAAAAAATTGACCGGAGAGGCATTGAACAGCGCATTTTTTTTCTCCCTCATCCGGCGAATAGTGTTGAGAGACGGGAGCCAAATGTAATATATATGATGGTGATTCCGATGGTTCCTTCAGATAACAATCTTTTAAAGAATGATTAACTTCTGTATTTCTACTACCAAATATTTCTAAATTATCATTTTTTAGTTCATTTCATAGTCTACGTTAATGTGATATAACTGTATGAAAGGAGAATTTAAGTCATGCATAAAAAAATAATAATTCCATAAATAAAATCAGTACACCAGCGAAAAATGAAGCTGATCAAAGGCTAAATGCGCAAATGAGAACCAATTGGAGGTTGGCCGTTTTCAAGAGTGTGAAAAGAATATGACCAATGAGAAAGTCTCTGGAAGTAAGCACGACACCCTATGCTTTTCATTCCCAATTACTGTATAGTATATACTTATGCTTCTCATTCGCTTCTCATCAACATTTTTTCCTACAGATAATCTTAGTAAATTAAATCTGAAACAATTTCTTCTCTTGTTTTTCAAAAGTTAGATTAGTAAATTGCTTACAATATGCGCCTGAGAACCTTTCCAGGTTATACAAAAATTTTTACAGAAAAATGGAAGATTGCGTAATAGTGATCAGTTGATTGACTCGAGCTGGCTTGGTGATTTATGACGTACCTAAGTTGTAACACTCTCAACTTCCGTCTTCATCCCCTTCTTTCCCCCTCCCAACCCTCATACCTCTCTTACCGCAGCACCCATCCCTATCGTCTTCCTCCCGACAACTCCTAAAAACTCGCCCCTCCCAGGCACCCAGAAACCCAATTTTGGTTTCCAGCTACACTATTTGGAATAAAAGATACAAGGTCATTGTGTATGAGCCTTTCTACTATCTGTTGAATTTTTTCATGAACTTTTAACTTCAGGAATTTGAAATTTTATCAGGAAGATCCAAAGTGTTCATTTTCAATGATAATGTATTATTTAAATTAGAAAAATCATGGAAATGAAAACAGTGTCGGACATAAAGTGGAACAGATATTATGCCATAAGTATGCAACTTTTCACTGTCGATCTTCTTTGAAAGAATATAAGTTTCAAAAGAAGAATCGGAAGTGACCGTTCTCTCCTTTTTTGTCTCGGAAATGAAGAAAACTATTTGATGGTTTGAAAAAAAAAATCCTGAAATGAAGGGTGTAATTTGCAAATAATTTATAAAAAAGACAAATCATCATTCGGGGATGGTCCCGAAAGGACATCATGGATGCATGTTTCAACAGTGGTATCTCAACTAGGACTAAAACTAGTTGCTGGTACAAAAAAGGAAGGTGGAAAATGAAACGAACCAATTCTTATTACAAACAATCATTGGTGCAAGAGGAGCAACCTTGGTAACATCGTTGCTGCAAATTTTAGAAACGGTTCACTGTTGATTCTTATCTCCTGCAGATATGTGTGACTCTTGATCAAGGAGTCCTATGTCCCCCCATCTCTTTCACATTTCAAAACTCTTGTTGTTGCTCTCACCCCTCCCCTTCCTTTCCCCTCCCTAATTGTACGCAGAAATCTGTTGACCCATAAATAGGGGAAATCATTTTAGAAAGGTTCGCAAATCACCATAACCATATATCTAACTATACAATATATGCATACAGACAGAATCAGCAAAAGTGATAGATAGGTAGATTTTCTTGCTCGCCTTCTCTAATAACAAGTATTAAGTATGGATTGATATGCTTACAGGTAGTGGTTATCATCTCTTTAGGTATTTTTCAATTTCGTCAAACTACACTAGTAAACACTGGGATGTTTCGAATTTTGAATTGAAGAGAAGAAACTCTCGGAAGGTTACTTGGGAAAAGAGACTGGTGCAGATGATAAGATGAGTGCAAGAAGCCATCTGAAGTAAATATTAGATGCACAGGATAAAGATAATTTTTATGGGTAAAACCAACATGCTGTTATCATTTCAGTTTCTCTCAGGTTACCGAACTTGCGAAAACTGTCGTCAGTTGCTATCAGTGCTTTCTTACAAAGTCATCGACATCAATATGATCAAGAATTATGGCGAACACCAACACAACCTATCGTTAACAAACGATTATCGTCACTATTCTAACTATAATCACTATTAAATTCCCAATTATCATTGCTTTATCTCCATTAATACATCCTTGATAATTTTTCTCCAAACTGTTACAACTCACCAAAAATCGCTTTCTTGCGGTAGAATAAAAGGAATTTCGGTCGCTACTAGTGAAGCCTTCAAACTGTAATTTTAACCAGAAATTAACATTTTTCATCGAAGTGACAAAATTTACTGCCCCATTTTACTATCTTTGACAACACTGAGTTTAAAAAAAATGAAAACGTGTTTGAGGGGCCGATTATTTGAGCAATTTCGAAAATGAATACATTTCAATCTTATTTCACCTCTGATATGCGTGCATACTTATACACTTCAACGCACTCATTTGTCACTGATCTGGAACAAAGATACAACTCTCACTCCACCTCACAGTCCAAAAATGCGCGACAAATTCCTGATATAGATAAAAGCCATTTGTTACTGACATCAAAATATGCAATGAAAGTGCGGTATTCAAAAACAATGACAGAAAAGCGGTATAGTGTATAGGATAAACTTTGCATATCTTGTCACAGTTGAACGCTGATCACTTCTGAATATAAGAAATGAAAAAAATGAAAAATTTCGATTTCCCATCTGATAAAGGGAAGTTATCAAAGTGCATATCGCAAACGTGAATTCGAAAACAGGAATTTAAACGGAATCCGAATCTGGGAAAAAGGTCAAGAATAAAAAACAAATGGAAATTGATGATTGGAGTAGAAATGATTTTAAAGAGATGACGAGAATTGAGATAATTTTGAACAGGGTGAGAGGGTGGGAGGCAGAGGAAGTAGACAGAATTGTTAATGACGACATAATCGCCCAGTTTTATTTGGCGCATAACAGGCGGCAGATTTTTGGATAAATTTTTTATTTTTATTTTTTCTAGTCTTGAATTAAATTGAAATTCCTTTAGGTTTCTGAGGAAATTTTGATTTCATTTAAGACGTCAAAACCTCTAAATGTGGAAAGAAATCGTTGAAAAGTTTATTCAATTATTCAGTTAACTCTTTGGTATAATTGATGAAATTAGAACTGAACATAATATGATATATGATGGTTTAGGTGACAAAAAAAGAGGGTTTATATTGTAACAAGCTTCCTTCCACAAGGTTATAACATTGAAAAGAGGCCAACTGAAAATTTTAAGCTTAGCAAGTGGTTGGAATTTTGGAAATAATTCGATACTTACGGAAGCTAATCACTGCTCAAAAGATTCGCATATGGGAGAGAAACTCTCGCATACTTCTAAAATAAACGTATGTGAAATTTTTTTTTCAGAAATTTTGCCGTGAAAATCTTAATCAGTCATTTGCATCTATCAAGTATTTTGCTCCGAAATGCGCATATTGATAAATACGTTTCTTGAATTATTTTCTGAAAAATTTGATAACATACATTGATAGCAACTGTTCGCAAGATTTTATGAAGATAGCTGCAAAAATTCAAAAAGACAGTTTGATTGAGAAGAAAAACTTAATACCTGTGAATCGGAAAGTTCTTCGGAAACACGTTCCCAACCACCAGATAACTGATCCGATTGATTGCTTGATTTCTCCGTGGTGTTGCTACCGTTTTTTGTCATATTGTTATTGTGACCGTTTTGAATGGTGCTATTGTTATTGTTGCTGCTAATACTATTAGTCTTTTCCAAGACAGCAAGAGAATAGGAAAAGAAACAGAAAGCAGCGAAGGAATAAAGTAATTTAAAGCTTAGGATGAAGTTTGCTGCTCCTCAGATCGCTTCAAACTGAAAAAAAAAAAGAAAAAAAGGAAAGCAAATCACTCAGAATAGGAAATCATCAGGAACTAGATTCGTATCAAAAGCGTTGCAAAAGGCCAAAAAAAAAGTGACCTTTCTATCTTTAATAGCATAATTGTTGATACGAAGTAGATAAAACAATGATATATATCAAAGAATATGTGACGAAATTGCAAGATGGATAGGATAATTAGGCTGATGCTCCTTCTACTTACTTCTCTTCCGATAAATCCATAAATTAGGAGATTAAGGAAAATGAACAATGATAGTTTTGGAAGCAAAAAAAAAAAAAAAAAAGAATGAATAACCTTGCTTCTTTCTATCCTGTTGAACAGTTGGTTTCATTAACAAATAGTTAAGTTATGAAAATACAAAAAAATGATCGCACCAACTAAAATTGTGCTTAATTTTTCATTAATTGAAAATTGTTTATTTTGAATAAGCTAAAAAGAAGGAAAAAAAATCGAACTCTAAACGACGAATGGAATGTGTTACAACGTTTCTCATAAATGACAATACTTCCAGTATCTGCTTATACTTACTTCTTCAATTGATGCTTTCAATGATACTATGATCGTAATTTTTGATTACTGCCAATTGTTGCCATATAAGAAGTGGTAAGTTAGAAAATTGAGTGTAAAAAGGCATATAATTAAACATTATTACTATTGTTAGAATGAACAAAAAATGCCATCGTTGTGTGCCATTCTATTAATAACATTATTTCTTAGCATTCATTACAGTGCTTTCTTGCTTTACATTCGTTGATGAACATATTAACAGGAAATAAGTAGAAATATTTAGTTATGGTTTCAATTTAATCAAGCGATGGTACTACTCAATACGAAAAAGTTTAGTCAGAGATAAAACGGTTCTCTTCTCTATTTTACATGATTGAGTGCAATATTTGTTCTAGATGGAGTTAAAAAAAAAAAACGGAGAAAAAGACACGGAAATCCGCATCAAAGATTGTCTTTTAATGTCGTCAAATGAATGCTTAAATCGGTTATTTCGATAAGCAATTAATAGTAAAGAAAAAAAAATGGAAGAAATTCAGCGGAAACCTGTTAATATGATGATCGAAAACAGATGCAAGCAGAAAAAAAAAGTGATAGTATCGATTGTCATATAATTTTTGTGTCTCTGAGTACCCAGAATAACGACCCTCCTCCATACCATACTTGAAATGAACATCATCCATCATTCTACCTTAGATTCCATTCATTCCCTCCTCCCCGCTGTTTGGCTCAGAACAATCATCTTTATCGTCATGTCCGGAATGACCACTTTCACTAATAATGTTAGAATGACCATTTCCAATATTTACCCTAAACAAAGTCCTCCCTTCAACAGCGTCATTATCAATGAGAAGAAATAATCATCGTTCTTTCTGTTTACTGTATTGCCCATATTTGCCCATCATCACTAACTTCTCTTACTGCTACTGCCTACAATAACTTTGACGGTGACATAACACTGCCACAGATTATTATTGTTATTTCTATTGTTTGGGTCACTATGTGCGCGTCAGTATTCCATTCCGGGTTGGTAGATCTTTATGTAAGAAAAGATGGCCATGGTTAATTTTGATACCTAACGAACTGTCACTTCAAGATTGGGGTCGCTGAGCTCTTTCTAGCCTGTCACATCTTTATCTTGTAATCCGAAATGTTTATTCTTCCTCTCTTCCATTCATTTCTCCCATATATCTTTTTTCTCAACTGGACAAGTGATGAGATGATCCTGTGATTCATGTAATCGGTTTTAATAACTGCTGTAAGGCATTAACCGGATAAATTCGATTATTATCAGAAGTATAGGGACCAATAAATAATTGTTCCTTATTTGGTATTTAGATGTCTGGATAATACTGAGTAATTAATCTGAACGTTATTATGACAAAAGAATAACTTATTGCAACATGATGTTTGGTACGATACATACAATTATCAATATTCATCAGAAATTTAATGGATTTCGACAAAGTTTTACAAGATTAGTTAATACATGGAAATATCCTTCAATTTTTGCACAGTTTTGTTGATCTACTGATGTTAGAGATGCTTACTGCTAGCCATAAAATATTGTCGTGACTAGAAAGCGCAGTTAAAATTCAAAATTTATAGTTAGAGGAATAATTTAAAATAGGAGGAATCAAAAAAAGGAAAAAGTAACTTTTAGGAAGACGGTAAAATTACGAAACTGTGTTTGATAGGATAGCTTTTGGCTTCAGCCAAATAGAATGTCTTTTGTTTGAATGTTTCTAAGCTTTTGCATACAAACAACTGGCAAGTTCCAATCGCCACTGCAAAAGTAACTTTTTTAAAATTCAATTCTTTAATTTCTTTAAAGAAGTACAGGTCTTGATCTGAAACTTGACCAGATCGCTGACAAATTTTTCTTTTCAGCTAGTTATGAACAGAACCGGGATAAAAACGCAGGACGGTATGATCGAATAATCGAATTATAATTTTTATCACATTATAGTTATGGATAAATGAGGAATATGCTGGAGCAATTGTCATGTAAGAAAAATGATAAGCAAAAAAGAGTGAATTTCGACGATTGCGCCAATTAAGCGAAAGAAGTCCATACAAACAAGTCTTGCTTCATATGAGGAAACGAATTAGGAGGAGAACCTGGACCTTTTTTACTCAATCTTTCGAACTTGTAATACCTAGAAGTTACAGGGAAGGCATGAGGAGGTGAACAAAAACGGTTCGAATTATAAGCCAAATATCTAGAGCGGATCATCGGTTCTTTGGTACCTGGTACCACCTGTTCTTAGTATTTTATTTAGCGACAGCGTGAATATACTAGAAAGCAGTGGTACACAAACCGCGATGGCCACAATAACGGTCAAACCTGTTTGGTTAAGGTGTAATTTTGCACCACGCATACACTGAACGCACCGCCCCTTTCCGCTGTTCTCTATATCTATAAACAAGATCCAGAGGTACCTCTCGTCACTCTCCAATTCCTCATCCTGGGTCAAAAGTATGAGCAACAATATTATAGCATTCATCTATTCACCAATCCATCTAACTTTATCCATCCATCTATTAATCCATTCTCCTCCATCCATCAGTCCACCCTCGAACCATCCATTTTTCCATTCAAATCTCATATTAAAATTGGTTATCTATTTCACCATGCTCCATCTTGACAGCTTTTCATTCAGTGAACTACAACTATTACATGGCTATCGACATTTTGATGAGAAGGTGAAACTGATACGTAACAATGACAAAGCCAAGCGAAACCAACGATGACGACACGGCATCGATGATGCCGTCGACAAAGACGACAAGATTGAAGTTTGAGGGAGGCAACGAAAAGGGTGTGGCTTGCGGTGACAATCAAGCAGAGATAGGTCGGTCGGTACAATAGGTATGCCAAATGAGAAGGTGTCGGTCGACTCGATGAAATCGGTACTTTCAATCGCTGATGATGTGCCAATACTACTACATGATCCGTACGAAACCTTCTTCCTCACTACTGTTTCGTATTTTCTATTGTTTTCCTTGCATCATTCAAGCATGGAAGCCATCTTCACTCAGTTCTCATCCATTCATAAATGTGCTGGTCATTCAAATGTTATCACCAAAACAACCATAAAATCACAATAATTTTTAATTGTACACCAGATTATGAACATTAGTTTTATTAGAAAAAGTAATTTATACAAAAGCTTCTCGAAAATTGCCAATTTTCAAAACGTTGTTAAAATGCGAATAAGAATGAATAGAAAGAGTCGACCGTGTCAATTAATATTATAGCTTCAGTTTCGCTGAAATGCTATCCTATACGGTGCAAAACTTTTCGAAGTCCATCGATTTTGGACATCATGCAATGATTTTTTGATCAATTTAGGATTATTTACTGTGATTCAAACTATCGGTAACGACACGACGTCGTCTGAGAGTTTGATTGAATATACATCTTATCGTACTTCGACATTGTGAAGCTAATATTATTGTTACCATGTTGTGGTGAGATATCCAGGCCAGATTTATCGTAAACGAGTAAACAACGAAATGAGTGAATGGATTATTTGTTACTTGGCATGAGAAGGCATTGTGTTTGTATATGCCCTCCTGATATCAAAAACCGCGATCGGTATGACCCAATTTTATTTCATTCGAAGATTAAAACCCAAAGATGACAGGTAGCTGCGTTTCGTCGTGCGAATTACCGATGAACTAATTAACTTCAAACGGACCAGTTTTAAGAAAGGCCAAAAAGTTAGGAAGGGCGCAGCGTTTTATTTTTCTAGAATTTTGTAACACTTTTTTAGTTAACCAAAAAACAATTCAGAGTATAAGTTATTATGATCGATCTAAACCATTAGCAAATTGAAATTAACAGTTTACATAGATTGGAAAATATCGTTGGTCAAAGATGTGAATCTTTCCGGCTAAGAAATCATTTTTGGCGAATTTGACATCTCTGAGAGATATGTAACCAGAACGATATATTCTATTATATAACGATATCTTCTATTATTATACATAACGATATATTCTATTATTATACAATTCACAATTTTTCGATACTCTTTTCGTCACTGATAATCTATTAAGGAAATAACATTTGTGACTAACGCATCCTGACACTATTGTCACCATTTTGAAGAAGTATGCATATGAATGGCTTTATTTTCCAGTAGTAGATAGCTTACCCATATTAGATTGTCTCCGGAATTTTGTGTCAAAACATATAAATCATTATCAGTCAATCCATAAATTTTACTAGGAAATTCTCGCTTCAAAAAAAAAAAGTGGAGAGAAATTTAGGATGCAACAAATGTAACGAAGTGACAAACAAGATGGCAACATTTTCTTCCGGTAAAAACTGCTTCCAAACAGGCATGACAGCATTGCATCAGATATATTATGGGGAAGATATGACAATAAGATAGTAGCATACCTTACTAAAAGACTATTCTCTAACACATGTCAAAATTAATCGAACGGAATAATCTGTTCAAAATAACAATTGATGGAGATGAAATTTGGACTTAAACTAATGACAAAGTTCATTTATCCAGAATTTCCCGTAACATAATAATATAGAGTTATGCGGAAGAATCCAATAAACTATGCCACATTACTTCATTAATTGGAAGGATTAATGGCATTGTAATATATTTATTTATAAAGCAATGGAAACTGTCTTTTGAAATCTCTTTCATTACCACCAGTGGGTTGTCCATGCGTTGGCCCAACAACAGTTTAATTACTTCCACCCTTTCTTATTTCCAAATCCTTCCCACAGCTCTGCAAAGAATGATCTGACTCTCTCAGTTACAGTGACACAACAAGTGCGAAGATTTACAAATCAACTTGATCATTTTTTGCTATTTGCAGATAGTAACTTGCTATGAACTAATCATTCATTGATATTTTCAAAGTAAACGTTTTCAGAAGATCTTTCATTTCGAAAAAATAATAGTTAAGGTAAAGCAGGTGTGATTTATTGGAGATGAGGAACATTAATGTTCGAATTAAAGCTTAAATGAAATTGAATTAAATGTAAATGTTATACAAATCGATGGTCAAAAATAACTGGCCAAGATATTAATTAAGGTGTGTAGAAGGAGTTGGAGACCAGAGAAGAGAAAGAAGACTAGATAAGAGAACAGGTAGTTACATCGGAGAATGGAAGACAGTTCAGTGACTATCGGAAATGGGCTTGCACTACCGATCTTGTTGAGGTGTCTTTTACAGCTTGTCATCAAGCACCAAATTTATTGCACCTATCAATCTTTACACGGAAAGTTGCAGTCATCAGCTATCACATTTCATCACTTATCAATTTCAAAAATCTTGCATCTCGTTGAGCATATAAAGTTGTTGAAGTAAACTGCAATGTACCGATCTCCTCCGTTCGGCTACTCTCTTCCCTCATGCTCCGTCCCCTTTCATGTCTCTCTTCTTGAGAAGACAGGAAATTTTATCTAGCAGCACTATCTTCCTCATGTAGCTATACCTACCGCTAATTTTCCTCCCAGAAAATGCTAGCTGTCAGGTTGAGGTGACGACATAGGAGACGTAAAAGTAGAAAGGAGCGAGAATACCTAATTTCACACCTTTACACTCGTCTGAACTCTACCAACTACAGTCTAACATCCCTTCAAATGCTCTCTACCATTAAGTCTCTAAAAAACATTTTTAAAAGCTGTTTTTAACATGGAAACAACAAACCAGTACTACAGTACACCTTACTTTTGCAGTTTCCGGCTAGTAATTAAAAAACTTTCTAATGCATTTCACATTCCTCTCCAGTCTTCCTTCATACATCTGAGGATGCATCAGGAAAGAGTGGAACACAAACTTGCCTTTTGTATCGGGACAATTTTTTCGTGCTGGATATCATCAGATCAATACATGTAAGATTAGAATTCGGATCACTTCAGCTATGAAAACGATGAATGTTCCAGTCGTCAGCGCCAAAAACTACTTAAAAGCTCCAGCAGCTTCCAAATTTTGAATCTTAGTCCAAATCACTTCCGCTGGTTGATGATAATATGATAAATATAACGGTGTTCAAATGATGTTGATCTCTTCAAAACTAACTATACTGAAACTCCGGAAATCTTCGAAACATGCTTAAAAATGTATCTTTAACAGAAATCAAAATCATATTTATAAGGGAAAATAACACAATGCACAGCAAAAGACGTTTTGATATATATATATATATATATATACATATATATATATATATATATATATATATATATATATATATATATATATAATA
>NW_018108323.1:10310-16421 GCF_000183805.2 Loa loa | reverse complement strand
GTCATTTTTTATCTGAATTGTGTGCCATTTCAGTCCAATTTCCAACTACATTTTAGTGAGTTTACCACGAGGTATCATATTGAATAATGTGCCGTTTGAATTAGACTTATTAACTGCCAATAAAATTCGCTGGTCCCTGACCAACTCACCCCATAGGTAAGTCATACCACATTTGGGACACTGCCCTTGAATAGGAAACAACAAGGTTTTTGTATTCGTCATCAGCATTCAAAGCGTATTTCGACAAACATCGCATGTGGAAATGAGATTTGCATATTTCAGTGGCGCTACAACGAAGCAATTCAGAGATCTGGAAAAATTTTTTTGAAGACTTCCAGGCAATTTCTAGTATGTTCGCAGTAAACAACAATCAGAGCTCGAACATAATAGGAAATTATTCTCGAAAATCTGATACCGCAATTACCATAAAATGCCCATTATTTTAGCTGACAACTCACCGAATTTATTGACTTTAAGCAAAGCGAACAAATTCCAATGACATCATATTCTTCCCGCAACTGAGGTATTACTGTCGATATTTTTGTCACAGCGCCATGTTCCACAGCGATATGTGAAGGAGGTAGAACATCCAGTGGGAATGGAATTTCCAGTTCCTAAACAAAATGTATGGATGATGCCACGGGATATTTTGCCAAACATATTTCCAATTCTTTTAAACTTCTAAACCTACAGGTAATAGCCATCGGAATGTAAGTGAAAGGCGTCGCCACGGATCGCTATTCAACATATGGCAAGCAATACGCAAACGAAATTCAAAAGCAGTTTCATTCGTTTTTTTTTTAAATTCAAAGGTCGTAGCCTTCTCGACTTCTCTGGATTTTGCCAAGCCCATTCGAATCGTAATGCAGACACATTGTTTGGAAAACCATGTATGATGCATACCATATCCCTAAGATCGAGACATAACACAGCCAAAAAAATTTAATTCATTCGATATTTTAAATCACAATAATGTAACAATTTTCAGAAAGACAGTTCCAATCAGAAATAATCACAAACAGTACTTTTCATACCAGTATCAAATATCTACCCCTAAATTTTATTTACAAAAGCATGAAAACATACCATGGTCCTCTATGATCCGTTTTTTTCGCTCCTCCAAATTCTTTCCCAGCATTATGTTGCCGTATACGTCGATTAGGGTTGACAGTATAACCAATGTAACAACGATTCTGAAATTGTAAACAGAGACAAAGTATATTATAAGTACTCAGTGAAAACTCCCTCAAAATTTAAAATTGCAAAGCTTGCATGTAAATTAAGGTCAAATACTTCAAATACCTTGAAATATCTGTTCGAACTTCGACTCAACAAACAATAGACACCAAAAAATTCGTCTAAAATAGAGGGTACTCGATGAGCTTTATCACGTTTTTTCTGCTCTTTTTCTTGAACCACCTGAAAATTTAACAGATTAAATATTTTAATGGAACTGACTATTCAGTACCTCAATGAAATCCGAAATACAATTCGAAATACTGCTTCAAAGAAATAATGTGTAGCTTGTTGTATCGCAATCGCCAATTAACGTTTGTTATGCATATACACTATTGCTCTTAAATTAAATGTTATATTTACCATAAAAAATGTATATTTTCATAGCAGTAAGAAATAAACGCTTTTATGAAACATCAAGTATACTATTGCACACTTAGTAAAGTTTAGGGTCTCTATGATAGAATGGCCTATATCAATAAGCCAGAAAAGTGTTTACTCGCATACAACAAATTCCTTGCATTTGGTTTAATATTTTCGCTGGATAAAAGGGAGCAAGTGGACCTCGACAAGGCTGCTCATCGGAAAACAGCATGAATTTGATAGTAATTTATGAAAAAATAAAAAAAATCTTTGTTTTTTACTAAATAATGGAAGATGAAAACTTCAAGAAGGGGAACAAAAAAACACCCCCTCCCCCTCCCTCCAACTCCTCCAAAGTTACATTGAATGGCAAAAGTGATTAAAGGTTTTAGGTTTTTTGAGATCACTCCTCAGCAAACAGTAAATATTAATGAAAACCTGTCAATGCTACATGACAATATTTTACACAGGAATTCTTTCACCGGACTAAAATATGGTTTTCTCTACTTAGAACAGGATAGAGAGCGGTTTTCTTTACTTAGAATTTATGAGATATTCATAAACGATTTACATGAATGTGCTCTCATTTTTAACGTGAAAACCTTATCAGAACTGTTTGGTAACTGCGAAAGTGATATGCGAAACTGTTCACAGCCATTAGTACCGCCATCATTCTTTTTTGAATCAGCTATTTCTGGTGAAAACGAACCACACACATTTTTGGAGAAACTTTTTTGGCACACAGGACCACTGAAACAAAAAATGAGGTAAATAATGGAAGCCAAGAACCGTCTAATTTTTCTTAAATGTCAGTACTTGGAATTTTCTGCAGAATCAACAAGCTTTGTGTAGTTCCCCGGATCAAAGAAAGTAACTGACTGCATATGTAAGAAAAATTTCTTCTTTTTAGACGCTATAGGAAAAGAAGAACAAATTACTTGTTAAAATCTTTCACCCCATTTCCTTCTATATTTTCTTCATCCTCAATGCAAATTACATCTGATTCATCAGCAGACATGAACGTGCATTCGCACCTCGTACCTTAAAACTTGAAGTGCAAGCAAAATAACCAAAATTCAACCGTGAGGTGAGATATACAGGAAGTAGTGAAGAAGAATCACCTTACAGATTACTCGGTTCTAATTTAACTTTAGAGCTCCAAAATTACAACCCTTAAAATATGTGACCTAACCTGTTCGATGAATATCATTTTCAAAAATCGTCGAATAATTTAAGGGAACCTGTATTTAACAAATTTTTTTCGCTGCCGAAGGGAAGTGGAAAGGAGCAAATTAGCGACAGAAGAAGGAGACTAGTTGAAGACCAAATTTCCCTTTATTGCTTAAGGAGGAAAACACCAAATTAGCGACAGAAGGAGACTGATTGAAAACCAAATTTCCCTTTATTGCTTATTGCATTAATGTATCAGCATAGAAAGTTCAGACATATTTGAATTAAATCAAAAAGCAACAACACTACTAGATAGTTTGTTGAATAATGATTGTTATAAATGAGAATAAACGTGAATGTAAGTTCCGCCAGAAACAAAGTAAGCTCACCAAATTTAAAATAAAAAGTCCGGTATAGGAATGTAACTAGGTTAACAACAATAAGTCAGGAATATAACTGGGTTATTAACGGTAAATCAGGAATGTAACTGGGTTATGAACAGTAAATTAGGAATGGATCCACGTCCTCCTCACACCAAATACTTCCCATACCACAAAAAACAATAAAGTACTCACAGAAAAATACATTGTTTAAAATGCGCTATGCCGCTTCGGGAGACAAGGTGGGCTTTAGCAGCCATATATTCATTATTTTTTCGTTTATCAGGTTGTACCCTGCTTCTTGCAGTGTATCAGTACTTTAACAATCCAGATGTTATCCCGATTGATTTATTTATAAAGGAATTAACACTGGTGCATTCTTCGCCTAAGATATTTGCAAGACTTTATCAATACCGCCCGCCAAGGGATGGTGTCGTTTTGGGGAAATGCTGCACTACTTACTTTTCCAGTATTTTGCCTTCCCTACTCCTTTTCATCTCTATTTGATTGCTGGCGGTATTGTGTGACAAAAGGGTCCTTTGGATATATAGAGCAGTTATTGTGGGAGACAGATAGCCAGGTTTTATAATCATCTTACCGTTGCAGAATTAACAGACAGTCTCATCTCATAATTACCAATTATCATCTATTGTAATTTGTTTTCTGTTTAGTTAAGTTGAATTTGGATCAAAATTCCGGACAACTGGGTTTTTATATTTCATTGCTGTCTTTCTTTCTCTCCTATTTGATTATTTCTTAATTGCATTTCCAGGGTATCAGAGAAGTCAAAAATATCGTGTGTAGAAGATGGCATATAAAGTGGATGTGACGCAGATGAAAATAGCCGAGAAGCTGATTATACTGAATGATCGAGCAGTGGGTATGCTTACAAGGCTATATAATATCAAGAAAGCTTGCGGTGATCCCAAATCAAAACCGCAGTTTTTAAGCGAGAAATCATTGGAAAATTGCATTAAGCATATAGTGCGCAAATTCCCCATTGTTGATGCCAGATCAAGCAGTGTAAGCTTTGCTCATCTTTTATATTGAGTTTACTGCCGTTCTGTTTTTTTTTTTCGATCAAGTGGTTGTTTTATATAACTTTTGAAGAAGAGATAGTTTTTATCCCACTTTTCAGAAATGACTATGGTATAACTTACTTTCATGCAAGTGACTGTTATATAATTAACAGTCATTTTAGATAAGTAGATGATTGTTGAGTAAATTTTGCCTGGTATATTTTTCTTTCATGCAACATACCGTTCGGCATTCTTGTGGTAATGCGTGGTAATCCTAGTTTTTGAATAAGATCATAGAGCAGTAATTCAGTGTGCAAGGTTAATTTTTTTTTTTCGGCAAAATATGTGCGTACAACATAGTTAAACAGTAATCCATAAATGCTGCTTGAAGATTATTCTGATGCAATGTCTGAGACATCGAGTGGATTTTGTCACTTAAAATTATTTCAGACGTTATTTCATCAAGTAACTTTAATAAAGCAGGAAATATTGAAATCTCTCTCGCTCTATTACTGTACATTTGCTGATTTGCTAGATTTGAAAGATCACATCCTACAGCTACTAACAACAATGGATGCTGCACAGTTCAAACTAGATATAGTAATTTTCTTTTTTTTTTTCTCTTTACTAAGAAGACAGTGCTCTTAAGCTCTACACTAAATCTTCGTTAATTAGTACTTTCAACAAAGAGGACTTGAGCGGTGACAACAATTAACCAAAAAACATGGTTGCAGACAACAAGCTACGATTTAACAGCAGGTTACATGAATTTGGTGATTAATTTGGTGTGCTTGATGGTGCTCTTATCTCGCGTGGATGATAGGAAAGCTGTTCTCGGATTATTCAACGCTGCATATGAACTGTGTAATGGACAAAGTGAACCTACTTTTCCGAGATTAGGACAAATGATTATTGAATACGATAATCCCTGGAAGAAATTGGCCGAAGATTTAGGACCTTTAAATAGGGTGACTTTTGTTTTCCTCCACCTCTTTGAAAAATCTTTCAGGTGGATTGCTTCCAGTGTATTCAATCATTAAACAGTTGTCAGGTATCGCTGTGCGGTACCATTGCTTTTGTGCCACTTTGTAACTGAAGGAGAGGAAAGTAAAATAACTTTTAATAACTAATTTAGTCGGAAATTCGTTTTCTCGAGGATGAATGAAAACCCTCAATGAAAAAAAAATAAAAAAAATGGTGCATATTGCAGTTGATTCATGGCTCACTAACGTCGTTAGGAACAGTTTATGTGCGCAGAAATATAACTGCAGATGCATGGCGTAACGCGCAAATGTTATCACTTGTTGCTTCTCCACAACAAATTCTATACGCTGCACAAACTGATACGGTATGTTTTAAAAATCATTAGAATAAGAGTACTTGCAATTTAGAGAACCTTTCATTTCATAAATGAAGACGAATTGAAGACGTGCTTTAATGAGGACCTTGCGTTTCACAAGTTAGCATATATTTACACTCGTTTAAACTAAAATCATGAGTAATTTAATCCTGACTTACAACAATTAAAAGTAAAACGTGTTGCATCAGTTTTTCTTCTTCTGTGCTTTACGGGATATAAGTTATTTTTTCCCCAACGGAAATCCAGCTCAGGTGTTGAAGCCCATTTTGAAATATTAGTACATTGTAATATACGTTTCGGAGAGGTAAGGCGTGTCTTTTTCCGCAATGACTGATTTATGGCATATTACAATTCCATTTTGGTACATCTCATTCATTTGTAACATCAATAAACTGTAGTGATGACACATTCATATCAAATAGTCACCATTGCTTTTTTGGCGCAATATCGATTTCAGGGAAACTTTAAACAGCGAATGATTGAGATGACCGTCGCATATTCTTTTACAAAATCCACTTTTCGTTGTATGTAGCCAACCTATTTGGAAAGTTGCCAGTCGTATTTTAAACGGATGATTTTTTTT
>NW_018108323.1:0-10256 GCF_000183805.2 Loa loa | reverse complement strand
CTTCATCCACAACAAATTCTATACGCTGCACAAACTGATACGGTATGTTTTAAAAATCATTAGAATAAGAGTACTTGCAATTTAGAGAACCTTTCATTTCATAAATGAAGACGAATTGAAGACGTGCTTTAATGAGGACCTTGCGTTTCACAAGTTAGCATATATTTACACTCGTTTAAACTAAAATCATGAGTAATTTAATCCTGACTTACAACAATTAAAAGTAAAACGTGTTGCATCAGTTTTTCTTCTTCTGTGCTTTACGGGATATAAGTTATTTTTTCCCCAACGGAAATCCAGCTCAGGTGTTGAAGCCCATTTTGAAATATTAGTACATTGTAATATACGTTTCGGAGAGGTAAGGCGTGTCTTTTTCCGCAATGACTGATTTATGGCAAAAAAAACAGCTCATGAAAAATCGAACTTTTTTGTTGTAAGTTAATGATTTTATATGTATGACTTAGCTGAGTGAAAATTTTGTAGATAGCTTGCGAATATTTATCATTGGATGTTATGGACAGGTGGATAATATGTAAGTGCCGTATTGTAACTTTGCATTTTATTTGAAGCAGTTATCATCAACGGTGTCGATTACCATTTGATGAAAACAGTAAGGTTTGAGGTGCCTCATTTCTTAGGCCTCATTTCATATTTTAATGCCCAGTGGTACACAGTTCTACCCTACTTTTTCATTCGAGTATTCATCAAGACCAGTCGATCTTATTCTAGAGTGGTCACTACTTAAAAAGGGGGAGGTGAAGTTAATGGAGTATTACAACAAGTTTCTGTTGGTTCCATCATCATTTATGCTGTATGTTTCTTTTCACCTAAGCAGTAGAGGTGACTGACGATTTCAGTGCAGCAAATCACCTTGTGATAATGTGATTGCACGCTTGACACTGTCGCGTATTAGAAGAAGCTACCATTACAGACTAGTGAGATTGTGTATGATTCAAGAGGCGACGGTTCTCACTGATTAAACTTATGGTCGAGATACATCATATTTCGGCTTTGTTTTATTGATCCGTCCCACACTATGACGAGGTGTCTAAATCAGATCTTTTAGAAATGCTGAGTTCAACTCCGGCGAGTAACACTCTTATTTTTTAATGAACTTTAGTTTGCAGACATTTAATTTGCAGTGGGTGTGCTTGTTTGTCATAACACACTTTTAAACGATTCCGTAATTGCTAATTTGTGGCAACGTGCTTTGCAAACGGGTCTCGCTATACGCCTTTTTAGGTTTGTTCAGTTTATTTGTTGCATTCTATTTGTACAAAAGCGTGTTTATAGTGTTCATAGGTGAGTCAATTAAAGGAAGGGATTGAGAGCTGTGGAATTTTTTGCCCTGCAGAGAGGTCCTGGAACTGATAAAAAGTTGTAAAATGCAATTTCCATTAGTTCAAATGTGACATTTGATGGTTATGACCATTCAGGGATGAAATTCTTATTGTTCATCAAACGGTGCAGAGTGTTTTTGAAAATGTGAAAAATTATGGTAAAAAGCTGCAGGAAGTGAAAGACCACTATTCAGTTGCATTGCAAACAAGGTATTTGCTTCATTAAACTTGGTTCATGTCTTACCACATTTGTATAAGGAATTCTGGTTCATATATTAAGCAAAGTAGGTATAGGAAAATACTTGTGTTTACTTATTGGTTCAGTTTTTTCCAGCCTCACCGTTCATCGTGATCGGCGTCGTTTTCTTCGAGGTACTTTACGCGAACTTTGTTTGCTTATCAGAGATCAAGTGGGTCTTCTTGGGCCAAAAATTTTGTTCGTTTGGATGGCTCTTTCGTTTTCGAGGGATGAAGTAGTGTGGCTTCTGCGACATATCGATATTTGGCCGGTAAGTGGTAACAAAAAGACGAAACATGCCGATGAAGTAGCAGACAAGTATGTCTTTCTTTAGTTTAATAAATTCGAGTGGAAAATTTTGTAATGTAATGAGTTTTTGTAGTTAAGTTTTCTGACGGAAATTTTTTATAGGAAATTTTTCATCCAATAAATTCGGCGGGTTTATTGTACCTGAAAATGTTTCGTCTTATAGTGATTCTTTTTTGAGACAATTACCCGAGCTGCTGTACTATATCTTGGAGTTGCGCTCTCTGGTACAACAACATGATGGAGTTATTAAGCGATACTATTCGCAGTATGTCACTGGCTACGATGCACTCATTTTGACTGATATTGTGCAGTCCATTGAAAATTTGGGCGAAAAAGAATCAGTGTTATTATCCGATTTTTGTGCTGATCTATCTCATATTAACCGTGAGTTGGTGATGATTAATTCTTTTCTTACTGTGTACAATTTTTTTTCGTCCTAATTTCTACACTTTGTTTTGATTCAAATCAATTACACCTTATTTGTTAAACAAGCTTCCATATTTTTGGTTGCATTCTGATGTATTTTTAGAGGATAGTATTGACTTGCGCTCTTTGCGTTTGGATTGGTTCCGTTTCCAAGCTTATGTCAGTATGAATCGGTCATCTTTTACTTTAAATACTGATCGCCGTTTAGCGGTTACAATGAATACTACTGTATTTCATTTGAAAATGATCGATCTTATAGATGAAATGCTCCGAGAAACAAGTGATTTATCGATTTATTGGTTGGTGTGATTTTTATTTGAAAAATTATCATATGAAATATCGGGAAATAAAGGGGCTCATTCGTAACTAGTGATAATGCAGCGTTCTGTTTTAATTGTCCTATGTGTGTTTAGTTAAGAAAACGAGTTTATCATAATGTAGTAGAAAAATAACAGATTTGTATACCATTCGTTTTTGCAGTTTCTATGCTCAACAGCTAGAAACACAACTGCATCAGTGCCTCCAGCTGCCATCTCAATCAAGGTACACTGTTTCCTTTGCCCATATATGCTCAAACTTTCGTTCTGCATTGCACGATCTTTGTCCGGAAGAAAAAGCACATATCATTGATCGGGTTTGTTAAATTGTTTTCATTGTTGCTCAATGTATTTGTTTTCATATTGTGGATCTTTTTAAACCAATCTTGGTAATAACTGGTTTCATTTATTTCAATAAACTTATGATTTTCATTTGTAGAGCTTAAAGTTATGTAACTTGGTTCTGGATGAGTTGGCGAAGGAAACGGCTTCTGTAACTGCTCGATTATGCGAATATGAGGTGCGTCTGACTGAGCAACTTTCACCAAACAATTGTGCAAGGCTGATTGAAGAGCATGATAAGCAGAAATGTAAGATATCATCATGTTTTTGGAATTCTCACAAGTTGCTACATTAATTGACAGAGTAAATATTTAACTTTGGTAAAGCGTTTTGTTTTATGGTGTTGCAATTATTCAGTCATAAGTTAGCCACAATATGCGATGCTATCGGGATATTTTGTAAAGTGTGTCTTTTTATTTCTGTTCGTCGGATATTGTCAGGTATTACTCGTCTTTCGAAGGAAGTCTACGGTTCCACTCCTCCAACTGTTTCTTTTGATTTACTTGTTAGTAAACGATCAGTCAAGCAAAAACTAAATCAGAAAATAAAGTATCATTAACAACTATTGGTACCTAGTTTTACATACAATGTTTTTATTTATTTATTTCATTTCTTTATTCGAATTCAACTTTGCTAATTGCTTTAGGATTTTAAAATATCAAAAGAAGTTTTCTTGCTTTGTCTGTGATACCTTGGATGACTGTTTTGCAGCGAATAAAATTTCGAATACGGCTCGTTCATTAGTTATGCCAGGCGAAGAAAGTTTCCGTTACAGTCGAGATACGTTAACATTGGCTGATAAGCTGCAGACGGCGCTTCATGAATTGTGCACAGCAGTTACTTCATCAAGGTAACGATTTATCCAAACCGTCAGATTTGTAAAAGTTCTATATATCATCTAGGGAGTTATATAAATTCTTCTTATTTTGAGGCAGGTGATCGTGTCGGATCACATATTTGCCCCACGTGAGTATCTGGCACAACAGCTGGAATCACAGCTTACGCAATCACTCCAAACGCTAATCTCATCATCTGAACATCCGATGAGACCATGTCAGCTTTTGGCTTCAATAAATGCTCACATGATTGTACTGCAAAATTTGGACACTATAGGTACTGCTCTTTGCCATTATTTTGTCAAGTTCATAATTTTTTTGAGAACTAGATAAACATTTTCAAGTGTGGAAAATCTCAATATTGTTCTTCGTATTAAGTCATATGATTTTAGATCTATAAATAACAATGAAGTTGAGATTAGAGTATGACTAGATTTCAGTAACATTGGATGTGACTCGTCTTTTCAACAGCGTGCTTTTACAACAAACACAGTACCAGGATTATCACGGCAATGACACGTTAACATCTATTTACACAAAGTGGTAAACGTTGGAAATTTATATATTAAAAAGTGGGATTGTTTTAGAGAGGAAAGAGAGAAGCTTCGTTTTAACGGTTGTCTAATTTAAATAGAGTATTTGTGTTTATACAACTCATTTAAAAGTCATAATGCATAATTTAGGTATCTTGAAGTCGTTCTTCGTCGGATGAGTACTGGGCAAATATTGTTTTCACCTCATTTCGCAGCTCTGATTGCAAACCCAGACTATCAGCATACGTTCAGCCCCGATCAATACACTGACAATCGTGGTAAAATTCTTGGATTTATAAACTTTCATATTGTTTTATAACATTTGTTATAATAGATTTTCTCCTGTAAAACTAACTAAGCATTTCTTAACAGTTTAAATGTAGGAAAAATGCATTACTTAAACGATATAGATTGAAAACATCGAGAACTCCGTGCAAGGCGAGAAGATAGAATATAATTGTCTGCCTTTTCTGTTCAGAGAGTATAGTCCATTATCAACGTGTCGAGTGAGTTGTAATTCAGAAATAGCCCTGGAATGATATAAAATCCGTTATCTTTTTCGTTGACACCTGAGTGGGAGTATAAAAAAGGGAAATGGCAATAACATATTCAATGTTATTAATTCATTTTAGAACTGAGAGCTTTGTCTCTACTTCTGGGACCATATGGTGTGAAAACCATGAGTGAGAAATTGATATGGCATGTAGCAAGTCAAATCACTGAATTGAATAAAATTGTTAACGATCATCGAGATGCTTTGGTCTTAGCTCGGAGTTGTTTTGACAAGCCGGAGAAAATGCGCGAATTGTTATTGCAGTTGAGTGGAGATATAAAAGATAAAAAACAAGTAGGGGCCTTGAAGTTTTTTTGTTTATTTGCGCATTGATTTCCATGTCTTTGCTGAGACTGATCTTCTTTAACAAAAATATGAAGAAAAACTTTATTACAATCAACTGTGGTATAGTAGTTGGCTTGGCTGATGTGTTTCGAACTGTACCAAATTATTCAACGAGTCTTATAAATTCTTTCGATCAGTATAGGCAAATTTGAAATTGTGGTAGTTTACATTGCTGATTAATCATAAGTTGTAATAGTTTGTATTGCTGATTAACCATAGATTAATAACTCTGTAATACAATTACAGATTCCGGTGAACGGACCCATGGAGTCGATACTACAGCGTGTAACAATTATCGGTGAAATCCTATCATTTCGTTCTCTTTTGCACGCTGCCCTGCATGATGTACTCAAACGTCGCTTGCCGTTTTTGTTATCGATTGTGAATGATTTACATGATACCGCCAGCGAACATAATTTATTGGTAATTTTACATAATTTATAGCGCAAATCACATTTGAAGAGGACGTGTATTTCGGGTATAACTGAGAGTAATAATGTTTCACGAAATGCATGCTCTAAGCGCCCGCAGATTTCCTAGTGTTAAAATATTGAAGATTTTACACACGGTACATGTATATAAAAATGAAAATATGGTGAACATTTGGTAATCGACATACAATTCCATCATATTATGTCATATTTCTGTGCAGGAAATGTGAATAGAATTTGACTTTCTCACATCACTGTGGACATCGTAATTTAAAGCTTTATGCACAGGTATCTTACCATCAATGTCATTCCATATTTTTTCTGTTACATAACATTGTTATTAATAGAACGGAAGCGATTTAAAAGCTTGTTTCGATCTTTTATATTTGAGATCTTCCAGATGCTATCAGAACTTTGCATGGCTGTTGGCATCAATACGGATGTGGATGTTGCCTTAGTCCATGCTATTCGAGCTCAGACGAAACAAACAGAACCCGATGAACACTACACTTTATCATGTCTGCTACTTGTTTTCATTGCACTTTCGTTACCTCGACTTGCTCTGACACAAAATAGTCAATACAGCGCCTCGCTGCTAGGTTCCATTTTTATTTTGAATTTAAAATTAGGAATTTACTGCAAATCAGTACAGCTTTCAACAGACGAAAATTTTTCGATGATTTATCAAATTTGAATCCTCAGCGATTGTCAGGTTATAAATATTTTGTCTTATTAAATATTTGTACTTGCAAAAGGTTATTTTAGAAATTGCATGAGCTTTTATGCATCGTTTTTCGCTCTTAATTTATTTGCAGCCTCTAAAAACAATTTGCAATGTATAGCTCTGGCAGTGTCAACGATTGCAAATGCATTATTTTGTTTACATGGCCGTAACGATATTATTGAAAGAATGAAAGAATTTCTGGCAGTAATTTTTAATTTTCTTTTGAAAATTCCATATCGGTTTATTGGATCTTTTTGTTTTTTCCCTGGCACAGCAACATAATATTATTAATCGTTTTTTTTTCTTCAGCTTGCATCGAATGGTCTTCTGAGAACGTCAGAGGATAGTAACGACGTGGACACGACAAGGTCACGACAGTTTGTTTATGTTATACTTGATCAGGTAAAACATTTTAAGAAAGTTCTCGTAGCTGCAAAGCACCTAGTTCATTCTATATTGGTATTTTATTTTTAAACTGTTTCCTTTAGAAGAATATGTCCGTATGACTTAATTTAAATCATCATTCCGAGGTATCATTTTTCAGATTATTTCCCTCATTCGTATGTAGACTTGTTGTGCCCTAACTTCTATGCCATTATACATTTTCATCATATAGTGGTGTTTAAGACGCAAGTAAATCGGTGTTATTGGGTTCGAATTTTTTTTTTTTTCTCATTTATATATTTTTTTTTCAGTTAGTGAAGCTTAGTCCATTTTTATCGTTTGATCTTCTGGAGTCTTGTTTCCCGTATAATCTTATCCGGTCTTCATATCAATATTGCTATCAACTGGAGGAACTGAAATGAAACTTTTCAGATGTTATCTTTGGGTAGAGATAATTTATTTATTTTTTCTTGGCACTTTAATCCATCTCTGCCTCGTTTTCTTAGTTTATAGATTTATACTTTATTTGGCTAAGAGACATCACCTTTTTTACTTCTGTTTCCTTTTTTTTATAGATTATGAAAAGCCTTAGTTGTTGATTGTTGGATGTTCGATTTAAAAAGAAAATATCAGAGCTTTTCTTCTGTGGTTCTCAAATAATGCATTTTACAATATTCTGTTTTGTTTGGCTGCCAAAACGGTAGTACTTTGTCGTTATGCCATTCACTACTTCTGCCCTTATATTATGACTTATATTTGGCCGATTCTATCTGACCACTGTTTGGTAGTAGTTGATAGATTTTTAGGCTCACAGTTCCTGAATTGCTCTGTTCCCAGTCCTTAAAAAGATGTAGAATGGTAAAAATTATTTTGTGAAAAACAAATCCCTCCAAAAATAAAAATGCAGCTTGTAAGGTTAAAATTTCTATGAAATCTCCTTCCTTAATATACTTAGTTATCATTCAGCAACAGAAATGATGGTTTTGGTTTTCTTGTCACTCACATTTTATTTTGGTCAACATATGCGATGCGATATGATTTCACTGCTTTACTGTCTATGTAACCGTGTCATTTTTTTAAAATGTAACTACTGTCTTGATCGTTTCTACTGTACTGTAATGTAGTATCGTTTAAACTGAATCGTTTCCCCTTAATCCAATCCTCTGATTTGTAAAATAAACCAATTACTTTCAAACTGTTGGATTTGTTGATTTTACTCCGTAATTTAACAACGGCTTTGCATCACACATAGTGTATAACACACATGCCAGTCTGGCTTTCCAAGAATAAATTTCCTCATTCCTGGGTCACTATTTTATAACAGGATGCAGCACCACAGTAACTGCGCTCGACAGCTGTATTACCTTGGTGTTTTGGATAGATCGATGGGTGCTGATTTTGCTTGCTCTGGGAGAAGTTCAGCTGAGCAACGTTCTAGCGAGGAACGGTTGATCGATGTCATCGAAAGTGCTCAACAATGGGGCAAATTACCGAGTGATTGGTCGAAATGTGAACTTGTTTCTGTTGATGTCACGAAACATGGTTTGAAGGTATTTAGAATTTGTATTTAGGAGATTATATCCACTGTCCAAAATATGAAGTTCGGGTGAGTGTGATTTAGTTTTTCTGTGTTCAGGTCGTCCTGCACCTTCCCAAGATTTGATACATATGCTAAGATTTTCTGTTGAATTTCAAAATACAATCGTTTTTTGAGACCTCTTACCGTTCACGGGATCCTAAATCAACCTTCCTTAGTTACTTGATCCGTAACTTCCATTTCCTTTTTTTTTTCAGTTAACGGATGCATCCAACGGGATGGTTCTGGATCGAATAGCATTGTTCCACATTGTGCAGTGTGTTTCATATGAAAATGGTTTCGGTCGTTTTTGCGTGGTTTTTTTGGTACAAAAACCATTAAATAAGAGTATGCAGTGTTACGTGTTTCAGACTAGCAACGTCACTGATGCCGACGATGTTTGTAAGCAGTTGGGAGAGGTATTTAATGCTGCCGTTAAGTGATAAAGCAATAAATACGTTAGTGATATACGTGATATAGCATTACATGAGCTTTGTGAATTTCTTTCCATAATATGTAACCATTGAAGCACTCCTTTTTATATATTCTGATGTATATAGTTCTCAGATTTCTTATGAAAATATCCGGTTCATTGGGATGACGATATCATCACCGTTATAAAGAGATGTACAAGATAATGAATGGGCAACATAACTTCAATGTGTTCACAGCGAATGGAAAACAGGTGAACAGGAAGAATGCAAAAGCGCTTGTTGAGACTGTAGAATTGTTAGATTTCGGTGGCGTTGCACTCGGATTATGGATACGTATGTCGAAAAAGCTAGTCTGTCGAACCCGTTTCTTAGCGGTACAGACTTTTTCGGGATGTAATATTGTCCTTGCACAATATTACTAGTTAACGACAAAAAAAAAGAATGTAGACAATATATATATATATACATATATATATATATATATTGCATGATAAATTGGTAAGCAGTGATAAATGAGTTATACAAAAGCAAACAATACGATTAACTAACAAATTCCTTATCGTTGCCTTCGATAATGAATTTACTGTCGACTCGTTGATAGTTCGTTGAGTTGGGGATATGTTACGGGAGATGTATTTAGCAAATAGCAAGAATATCGTAGTTTGTTGTCGATTGGTGGCGGATCTGGGAAGATGTCGTTGAAGTTCAGTCGTGGAGAAGAAGCGTGAAGGATGCGTCGTCTGCTCGACTATAAAAACACTCTATTCGTCTTTCTATATATATATATATATATATATATATATATTGGGAGGAGTTTGTAAGCTCCATCGAAGTTATCATGGAGGTATCGCTAGCCTTTGGCATTATTCATTGTGTAGTACAGTGATATCTTTGTGTTAACTTATATCCTCTTCACCACTTTAATTTTGCAAGATTTCGTCACCCTGTCTGCTGGATATTGTGGCAATTTTATTTGATCATAGCTTTAATCTCGGTAATCCGACAACGTAGATTAATTCTTATTGCTGACTGCAGCGTCGCAATTTTGTGTTTGCCTTTGCTTCATTTCTTATTGCTATACGTTCCGTAATAATAGTCTACTATTTTTTCAATTTGTGCAAATTTCGCATAAGAATTGACCGGTGCAACTCAATTTATTTAAGTCTGAAATTTACAGTTCGAAAAGGGAACAAAGCGATGATGTGGGTCTTTTTGGAGGATTGAGATCCTGCATTTTAGGGAGTCTGTTGGTTTAACCTATCAATATCTGTTTTTGAACTACCACTGAAATAGAGGAATTGATGATGCATTGCCTCGGTCGCTGTACAGATACTCTGCTTTGCGCGCTTTATCCACACTGCTTTATGGAAGCTTCTACATATTCGTGCCAGTGATATATATATATATATATATATATATATATATATATATATATATATATATAATAANACACTATACTTACTTACTT
>NW_018108322.1:146041-162589 GCF_000183805.2 Loa loa | reverse complement strand
CAACAAGATAAGTCAGTTGCACCTAACTTCTCAGACAAGACTGCTCGAAAAAAAAACAAATAAATAAATAAAAGTGAAAAAACAAAAAAGAAAAACTATTTTTCTTCACAGCTAGAAGTAGCTTAATCTCTTCTCTCAGTTCGCGCAATATGTTGTTTTTCGGCAACTAACGAATTTCGACGTAAAGTTTAACGGTCAAAGTTCATTTCAGCGAATATTTTTTTCAATGACCGAAAATTTCCATTTGATCATTGTTATAAAATTCCCAATTTCTGTTATTCATTTCGGATTTCCATTTCCTTTTATGATCATTTCCATTATATTAGCAAGGCATTTAGGAAGGAAGAATGATGAAAGCTAATAATGCTTGACAATAATGTTAGTTGTTAATGCAGAGGGGATTCGTTTTTAAAAAAGCATATATTTTAGCCATTGCTTTTCATAATAATGGCAAAAAATTTCCATTTGATCATTGTTATAAAATTTCCAATTTCCATTATTCATTTCCAATTTCTATTTCCTTTTATGATCATTTCCATTATATTAGCAAAGCATTTAGGAAGAAAGAATGATGAAAGCTAATAATGCTTAACAAGTATTAATTATTAATGCAAAAAGGATTCTTATACTTTATTGAAAGAATTACTAGACCGGAGTATAACATTGTTAAAATGTCAAAAATCATTCAGTTTTCCCCAAGTATAATATTATATTTCTGAAGAATTTTCCATTATTACATGTCTAACCTTCAATATATTCTGTTCCCAAAAATCAATAATCAATAATCCATCTTTAATAGTAATATTATGAGCATCTAAAATGGTGAACAAGAATTGAGCAACAACTGATTACAATTAGAAGTGTCTGTTTGATTCATCACATCATACCGTAAAGTGAATCATGATAAATGTCTAATTTTCAAAACATTTTACTTCTCAATGTCATTTGACACTATTTCATTTCGAACTTTTATTGTGACATTTTGACAGAGATATTTCTTTTGTACTTTCTTTTCCATTCATTTTAGCTTCCATCTATAAAACTTCATCAATAGTTTTCTTTATCAAATGATATTTTACGAGTGTTTCTCCTAATGCATGATGTGGGGTTTTTTTTTTTTTTGTCTATCAACTTTGATATCTCAAACGATATGACTAATACTTTTTCTGATAATCACTAGGATCAAAATTTCTGTTTTTTTCTCTAATTCTTTAATTTTCCTTCGCAAAAAATTTTTGATGATCGGTTATTTTGATAGCTTTAAAGCATTATTTCAAGGAATGATGGCACATATAAATACATTGTGGTTTTATTTTCCTATTTGTTTGAATTTAGGTTAATCCAAATTTAATATAACTCTTTTAGGCTCTCTTTTCTATAAAATGAAAAATAAAATAAACATTAGCTTTAAGGGCTTTTTCTTTGGCTATTGGATTACTAAAATTAAAATTACATGAAAAACAAAACTGTTACAATATTAGAGAATAAGTAATAGAAACAGGGAAGCGAAAATTGATCAGACAAAATGATAAAATTATGTAAGTAAAAAAAAGTTAAAGCAAAAAGGAAATTTCTGGAAATCTGTGAACTTCTATCATTTGAATTCATCATCATAGAAGTGTTAAGAAATGATTAAACGTATTATAAATTAATAAAAGAAGGAAGAAATAAAGTTCGAATGAAGAAATTGCAATTTTAGTTAATTATAACTTACTAAGATATTGTTATAAAGTCTCAAAATTTCAATTTTATAAATAATTTTTGGTTTTTTGTTCTTTTCTTCCACATCTTTTAGTTTAAATATCACCTGATTTCAATATTTTTGAATTTACCTTAAATTTATTCATGTAAACTATTCGCTTAGTATTACATTAAGTAAATATACTAATTATGAGAATGGAATAGTATTTTAGCATTCTTTAATTCCACTTGTTACAAGATGCTTCATTCAGACTTTTTCATGCAAATCATCGAAGATACGTTATGTTATATACTTCACGTAATTTCACGTAATTTCACGTGACGACTAATGAGAATATCGACAGAGAGTGATGTTATGTTTCGTTGAGGTAAATGATGAAAATATAGATCATTTATTCATCATCATCTTCAAATCGAACGATAATGTTAACCCTGTTTGGAAATGATGAAGATTTCAAGAGAAAGAGAAAGAGACATGCGGAAGATGACATTCTAATTCAATGTTTAATGCTTCATCTTTAGATATCATCTAAAATTAATGGCTTTTTCATTTAAATATTTACTAGAACTATTTCAAATATTATTTAATTATACTTATTTAGTCGTTGATATAATTTAAAATATACTAAATGGACCAATTAATAGCGGATATTTTCAACTCATACGTATATTAACAAATACTAATAAGCTGCATTATATGTAATTATTTCAGTGGATTTTTCTCGAAGAGAGAAGAGAGAAAACTTCCGATTAAATAATATTGCCTAAGAAGTTGTTAAACCTATTGAATGCGCCTATAGGCATACTACTTGTGTCATATCCAGGTAAACATTCATTATTTCCTGTCATACTATAATTGATAATTATATTTCATTAGACTTATTCGTTTGTCTGTTCATATGAATTACATTTCAATATTTCTTTAAAAAAAAAAAAAAAAGAAAAAAAAGTGAAGCACAATTTTGTGAATTATATGGGAAAATTATCGATCCATTTGCACTTTCCTTTAATAAAATTTCAAAAATTTTTCGCCATAAACAATTAAAAAAAGACAGAAGTGCTAATAGATGAAAGCAATCAAATTTTATTAACCAAAGAGTAAACATTAAAAGTGTGGTACAACTTTGTTGCAATTATATTTGCATGCAACAATTCGATAATCAATAATGTTATCAGTCAAGCAGAGAGGGATGGGAACGGGGAGAAAAGCATTTGTTGTGTGTTGATGGAACATTTCGATTAGATGAATAATGTCAACTAATAGTTGGAACGAAAGTGCCATCAAAATTTTACATTCCTGTCGAGAATTGAAATGAATGGAATGTTAAACGATAGGTTTCCCTTTTCTTCTTTTTTTTTTTTTTTAACATTTTCTTTTAATGTTATCGTTTATATTTAGCTACAATTATACTGCATATATTTTGTGTAATATTTTGCTAAAAATTTGAATGCATTTTATGCGCGCTTTTTGGATTGCCGCATGTTTTCTTTTCTGTAATGCTTACCCTAAGATATTATGCGCGCGTTGATAGGTCGATGTGAAAAGTTGATTATTTGTGAATAATTTGCGTAAATTGAAATGTATGATTGAATTAAATGTTTGGAATTAATACGAAGTTTAGGTTTCTTCCTTTATATTATATTCATCACTTCTTTTCATTTTTCCGTAATAACAACGACAAAAGCAAAGAAGTCTGATGTAATGGTTGAAGATCATAACCTATTGATTACCACTATAATTAATGATTTACATAGATCAGGGAGCAAAATTAGCAATGAAGTATTATGTTTATTTTGAATTGTATCAACTGGTCCCACTAATTCAAGCATTTCCAATCAAATTTTAATTATCATCATCTGTTCTATTTTTTGCTTAAATCACGTCTAAATATCAAAGGATATGCTTGAAATATTTGCCTCTAATGAGCATGGATAAACTTCATGTACGAAGATTTAGGGAGGGCTCTACTTATGCCTACTGCAAACGCTACAAATGTGGATGCATCCTTCGAGCCTGCTAAGTGGATTTTTTTTTTATATGGGGCGCAGCGTGCGCAGAAGTGGCCTAATCGTTTACTCTTAGGATCTATCTGCTGAAGCCTAGCGAGCTAGGATAGCGATAGCGAAGTCCTTATGATCTAGGTTTTGTTAAAGTACCTTTCTCTAAGATGGATGACCTTAGACGGTTAAACAAGCTCCATCTGCTTGGGTTTTTCTTCTCTTAGAAGGGTTGCCGGCAGACTAGCGAGCCCATCTTGCCCGTAGACACATTTTGTCTGAGTCTTCAGCTGAGTCCTGTCTGGCATGGGAGACACTACCGGAGACATATGCACCGCTAGATAGCAACCTCATAAAGGTACGCAGGCTTTTCCTACCGTCATAAGAAGTGACCGTGGAGAAGATTTGTCTCTAATCCATAATAATTATTAATATCTACCAGAGTTTTAATAACTTCACAAATCGTATTACAACTACTATTAACCCGCTGGAAGGAACAGTTCATCGATCCTGAAGTTATCGATCTTCCTAGCTTTACAATGATAATCTTAATCATTCGTTCTGTTGTTACAAAATGTTGTTGCTTATTGGATTCTATATCCAATTTTTTTAAAGATTATCTCAAATATGAAAATAACTAAACGGAAGCCAAATCGTGAGTATGTGTCAACTCTTTTAGGAGTTTTACATATACTCACGAACGACACAGTCGAAAAAAGGCATTTGCAGAGTGAAACAGACTTCAGATTGAAAAAATTCTGGAAGAGACCTTTAAACAGTAGCATGACCAAATTCTTCAAAAACGGCATTTTGTGGAGATGTGAACCGGTATACCGTAACTATGCAACCAGCTTCACTGAAATATTCGATATCGCTATCTGTGAGTATTTTTCTGGTTTCACAAAGTAATTCTTTCTACTTTTAAATGGATATGCAGTTTCATCGAATACGGTAGTGTTCACACATACGCTATCCGGGAATTGAAATCTCCCGAAGAATCGGTCACATGATCAGTTCTTTTTACGCATATTACCCGGTAAGTGTTACTGGATTAACCAAAATATCTGACAACTTTAGCGTCAAATCAGGATTGTATTAAAGAGAAACAAAATTCTGTAACGCATAGAAATACAGTTTGGAAAGGAATTGGTACTGCATTTAGTGTCTTATTGTAATATATCATGGGAATGTGAAATATACATAACAAATATACTGTGGGTAAATAGGCCAGATTGAGATGATTCTGGTCTGAAATTTTAAATCATTCTTATCATAAAAATCTTCAGAAATATGGGAAGCATTTTGACATTAGTTATACCTACGAAAAAAAATTTGCAGCAGTATTTCACCATCGGGATCGTATATCGCAAAATCGTCATGTGAACGTTACCGTTATCTTTGATTTTTAAAGCAGGACTGTAGCTTATTTGAAATTAAAAAAAAAAGAAAGTAGAATGAGATGACGATTTAGCTTGCAATATTCTTTAGTTTGAATTATAAAATGAATAATTAACAGGGAATTCAATCAATCCATTTTGAAAACTGTTGAAATAGATAACCCTGGTATGATATCTTTTTCCCTTGATAACAACATATTTAATCATTTCAGAGCGGGGATTGGTTTGAAATTACAACTTTGCTGAAATTTGTTCGTTCGATAGTTGCATTTTATATTGTTTAGTTTCTGCTTAGTTAAATTACATTTTTCTACATCAGACATACATTTCATTTATAGCGTGCTCATCATTCAGCTTTTCAAATTATTTCGTTGATTAAGCGCATCACTGACATGTCTGCGTCATGATATTTTGAAATTCTCATGAAGTATTACTGCAAGAGAATAAACATACATACACACATGCATATACATGCTTTGTCTGAAATGGAACGTAAACATTATTCCTAGAATTTTTTTTTTTTTTACTTACAGAATATGCTAATTCGGACTTTTTAAAGTGAAAGTTTGAAATTTTGCTTGGGACCTGTTGAATTGCCTCTCTTAGCATTACTTGTTATTATCACTTCAATAAATTTCGAATTTATTTCTGAAATTCATTGTGCAGATCTCTTTGAACTCCTATATGAAATAGTCAGCCCAGAGAAGTATAAAAATAGCAGCAGGCATGCCATAAATTTAAAAGAACTCTTAGTGGTCTCTTAAAGGTTCATAGTCGTTGTTTGATTAATTTGATAGATTAAAGATCAAGGAAAGTGAAAAGATCGTTGGATATCTTGCCGTGTTTGGTTAGACAGAATGTATTGATAATGAAAGGTATGTTATCATTCCTGATAACACTTTCAAATCTAAACGGCTGTATAATTCACGGAAATGGTAGCTTTATAGGCTTAATTTTTGTCTTTCTTGATGAGATCAAGACTAAAGTCTATTTTGATTCGAAAATTACGCTTCGTTTTCGTTTGTGTCATATTTTGTCCGAGAATTTCCGTAACATCAACTTTTTTTCCTTTTAAAGAAACTTAAAATATTATTGTTTTTTGTCATTGAATCTGCTGAATGTATTGATCATGCTATAAAAGTTAATCAATCGATTCATGCTATCAGATGAAGAAGGATGAAATTGCAATGGTTAAAGCTTGGTCTTTTGATAGTATTTATTATTTCCATCGTTTATTTGTATCCACGATGGAGAATATTGAATGACATGTTGATTTTTGAACGAGTTTTTCATACAACAAAACTGGCAAGTTGTTTATTTGTTTATCTTTTCTAGCGTTTTTTTTTCCTTTTTTCAGTTCAGCTTTGATTTTCTGTACAGTTCTATTAGACGCCCTTTTTCCATTCATTCCTTTAAAAAATGAAGTATGGTAGAAATGAGATTATTCATCGCAATTTACATTTCTTCGTCTCATAAATTACATAATCGTAAATTCGAATTTCGTACCCTAAAATCATTTTTCGTTTCATACTGATCCCGAAATATCGACCGCTTCAGGATCGTACATCACTATCACCACCACTAATACTTGCATGGACAAGATTTTTCAGTCATCCCTGGGCTCAGCGTATTAAACACGATGTCAGCAATTGTGGTTATAACTGTACAATTACTGATGATAAGGAGTAAGTGGATTTCATACTATTACTTCTTAATTTCGACAACTGATAATATTTTATATTCCCTTTTTACATAGTCATACCAGTCACTTTTTCTTTTTTTCTTTTTTGTGGGGGAAGAGACTTGGCGATCAACTGTGAATCACCTAACAATTCACTTCTGAAGTGAAGGTTCCATTGCTGAGTGATGTAAATATTCGTGGGAGTTTCGAACTGGACGAACATTTCCTAAATAAATAAATAAATAAACAAATATATGTATATATAGTTGTGCCGGTTGCACGTATCCCTACTTCAATAATAATACGACGGTAACGTGATGTGACTATTTCAGGCAACTCTCAGAAGCTGTAGCCGTATTATTTCACATCCGAGATTTGGAAGTATTACCTCAGTCAAGGAATCCGAAGCAGTTGTTTGTATTTGTGCTGCATGAATCACCTCTATATACGTTTAATTACTTGGACCTGGTAGCAGATGATTATTTCAACATAACGATGACATATAGGTCTTCATGCCATTTTAAAGCGAACTTGTTTCGTTGAAATTTTTTCTTTAGTTGAAATCCGGACATTCAGGATAGGTTTCTTGATCTGATGTCAGCTGAAATGCAGGCACTTCGGTCTGAACTTCAGAATTTATCTGAAAATTTTTAAATGATCTGAATAAAGAAAGGATTAATATTAATTTAATGAAATGTCTTAATACAGTTATTTTCATAGGGTTAATCAGATATTAATTGTAATACTTCAGTTAATACTTTTTTAGAAACTCTTAATTAACGTTGTTACAGACATGACAGCGATATTTACATACCGTATGGTATGATGAAAAAAATAACCAATATCACACCGTCGGAGCAAATTTGGAATTGGAGTGAAGTTTGTTGGCTTTTTTTGATATGATAAAATGATTTAAGTTATAACTTAAAATACGAAAAACTAAGCCACCGTTTTTCACTGAATGATGAGTACGAATCCGGCATCCGTTTCCCGAGATAGCTTTCTGTTTTCAGCTGTTAAACCATTTCATTAGTTTTACGTAATATTTGCAGAACAAAAATTTTTTAATACAAATTGAAAAATATCAAAACACTAAAGTGTTTATTTGAATTGAGCAGAAAATTATCAAGTTTTTTCTTTTAAAAGGTGGTGAAAATAGCCAGCGCGAAAGTACGACCTGTCTTACAGTTGGTTTCAAATTGTCAGACTCGATCGAAACGTGAATTTTATGTGGAAGAGCTTCGAACATACATACCTATCACGCAACATGGACGATGCAACAACAGTACTTGTGATGAAGAATGCGAAGTGAAAGAAGCTGGTGCATTTACCGTTTTAATTTTTTGATTTAATTTTTTACTCGCTGATTTTTAGCTTTTTCATTCTGTTATACATTGCAGCACAGCACCGTTTCTATTTGGCATTCGAGAATAGCATATGCCGTGATTATATCACTGAGAAACTATTCAAATGTTTGGTCAGGTTGCTAGTACCAATAGTGCTGAAAAAGTCCATCTATGAAGGAATTTTACCGCCTAGATCATTCATTGCTGCAGATGACTTCACATCTCCACGTGAACTAGCAGAATATCTGCAATATTTATCAAATAATAGCACGGCCTATCTGAGGTACAATGTCTTAAATGCTGTAATAGTAATTCCAAGAAAGCATTTTAAATAATAGTGCTTTTTTTCCTCACAAATCAAATGATGAAAGATATCGGACAGTATCCAAAAAGATGCAATGATGAAGTGGCATTATGATTTACTTCCTGGATTGTTTGTTTAAATTATCACTGCATTGTTTGCATTCTATTTCATGGCCTTTCTCTCGACTTTCAGTTATTTTGAATGGACGAGACATTATCAGAAAACTTTCGGCGTAAGCAGTTACTGTGAATTATGCAAATATCTTCATCGTGGCATTGCTAGGCCTCGAATAATTCCGAATATCAAAAAGTGGTGGTTCCAAGGATGTATTCAGGATTATGCGGTCGATTTACTGAAAAGGGCTAAGATTATGGGGTTAATTTTCTGAAAAAGGCTAACATTATCAATTATAAAAAAAGCTAAGACTGAAAAAGGCTATTCATTAAGCTAAATTTCTCGCAGCTCGTTCCAGTTTACAATAACTCTTCGGAGTTGAAAACAGTGTATATAATAATCGATTAGCGACTTCTGTCCCCAACTTATAAAATGATGATTTACGAAAGTGAAGAAAGCCAGCAAGTGACATTGATTAGCGTAGGATGTGACAAACTACGAGTGAAATGTGGTACGTGCTGGTGACAACAGCAATTCGTGACACGAAAATCCAAATTATTCAATATTTTAAATCTTGCAAAATTTTCGACTTCCAGCAAATGTCGTTGCCGTGTACTTATTTCCCTTCTCGTTTTGTTTTGTTTTTGTTTTTTGTTTTTTGTTTTCTTTTTTCTCGGTGTCTTTTTTCAATTTGTTCGTTTTTATTCGAGTGGTTTGAATTTAAATGTGAAGTCTAGAAATCTCGTTTTGAAAAATGAACTTTGATTTGAACCTGAATAATCACTTGCTATGATTTGTTTTGGAGAGCAAAGCAGCACAATTAAATAAAAAACGGAATGGTTATAGAAAGAAATGTGACGGTTGACGGACGTTTACCAAAGAATAATTTTACCTGGAACGATTATCGTTAAAAACAGCTTTAATCCCTCTTAAACTGTCGATTATCGTTAAAGGATAGCTGTTCGAAGTGCCTTTAAATTCCACCCTGTCTTCGACTTCTGCTTTGCTCTTACTGGTCATTATAAATGCTCTTACTTTTACTGGTCATTATAAATGTTATAAAATATAAATATGAAATTATAAAATATAAATATATTATAAAAGCTTTGCTCTTACTGGTCATTATAAATGAAGGGGACTTTGGCGATCTTTGCAACTTTCGAATTGTAATTTCTGTACTTCCAAATTCTTATTCATATCTGTGATAAAGTGCACATAATTAACTTTGCGTAATTCGGTTTGTATCTTGCAATTCGTGTGCTGCAACATTTCATATTCGATATTCGAGTCATTAAGTCTAACATTAATGCAGTATGGAGAGCATATTTTCGTTCGATCAGCAAAATGATCTGATAGTTAAATGTGTGATGTTGAAAGGGAAATAGAAAGGCGGGGAAAAGAAAGATGAGAAGTGGAGTGGAAAAGGGCAAACTATTTGGGCGGTAGGAGCAATTCATTCATTTTAGTAGTGAAAATTCACTAAAAGGAAGAAGTGTAGTAGCAGAATGATGGTTGAGGAAGTTATTGCCATAACTGGTGGTAGCGGATTTCTTGCGCAACATCTAATCTCCTATTTACAGCGGACAGATCATCATGAAAGAGCTGTTGTCGAGATTCGAACCATTGATAGGAATCCATTCAACAAATTTCTCGGTATTACAAGCAACTTTTTATTCTGAATTTTGAATTTATATGTGGAAATTAGTTCCTGTTGCATGTTATTTAGATATTGATTTCATAATCATAATCATAGTGATAATAATAATAATAAATAATAATAGTCCGCTGACATTCTCTTAATCTTTTTTTTTTTTGACAAATATAATTATTTGAAAATTGATTAATTTATTGAGCATCTATTTCGATGTTTAAACACCCAATGGTCGCCTTATTAGTTTTTAATTAATTATTAGGTGGCATACTTAACTGTTGAAATTTCAATGCATAACGAAAAATGAGTGGTAGTGGTGGTCTTTCATTTTTTTCACTTAACTAATATTAAATTTTAAATTATAAATTTTCTGTAGAGAGGATCTAGGGGTTGTGATTTTAAATTGTAAATTTTCGAGAAGATTTTTAATTATAAATAATTGGGAATAATGCTGTTGATGTTAACGGAAGTCAATGCATAATGCTAGAATTTTATCAAATATATTCGTAAAGTTGTAAAATTAGGTTGAGATAGAATAAAATTTGAAATAGGCTCATATTTATCTTTTTATTACCATAGTTATGATCAAAAATCTTTCACATTTTTAGTTTTATACCATTTATCAGGAATAAATCAGGTTGTATGAAAATTAATAATTATGCGAGTGAGCATTTCTTGTGCTCATTTCTAATCAAAGGAAATTTCAAATCCCTTCATTATATTAGAATATGAAATTTGAAATTTTATGCTTCCCCAATTCAGAAATTTTCCATTTACTTGTCATATGCTTTTCGTCTTCCTGAATCTGAATCCAATCAAAATTTATTTAAAAAAAAAAAAAAAAAATACCTGTTGAAAACAAACATAACTAAGCAATCGATTGTTGAAGCACTCATAAAAACTGGATTTTGAAATCATTTTTCTTTTTCTTTTACGGGTATGGAAAGGCTTCTTGATAAAAAAATTTAAATTTTTCCGAAAAAAAGAACAAAAATCCTTTAGTTACATTCAGTATTTTATTTTGTATAAATTTTTTCATCTGTCTTTTTTTTCGTTTTATTTCAAAACAAATGATGTTTCAAATTTTATGATCATATCAGAATGTAAAATCTAAAATGTTGTGCTTCCTTGTTTTGGAAAATTTCAAGTTTACCAACTATCTTTCTTCGATGATCCGGTATTCATTCGGAAAAAAAAAACTCGTTAGAAACTGTAAACATAGGTGAAGATAAGATTATTTTTTTTGATATTATGCATTAGTAGCATTCATAAAAAGGTGCCCATGTGCCCATTTGACAACACCTTTTTTTACCTAAGATACATAAAAAAAAAAAAAAAAAAAAATTGAAAATTTTTAATGACAAATTTCAATTAACATGGCAAAAAAAATGTATTTTGTTTGTTTTTAATTAAAATAATATAATGAAGCATATGTTTCTTTCTATTAATTCAAAAAACAAAAACTACATAAATACAATGGTGAATACATATCTTTTGATCAATGATTAAAATAATAAGTAATTAATTAGCAAGTTTCACCATTTTTTTTTACAAATAGTTTTTTTAATTGTAATTTGAATATTTCTAAAATCATATGTAATGAATGAATTTGAATGCAGCAAACATTGAAAAGTATAATTAATCAAAAAATATAATAAATTATCATTTGAGTCCTAGGAAATTTTAACAATTTCCAATTACAGATTATCCATCATATATCCCTTTAAAGCATTATCAGCTTGATATTTGTGATGAAAATGCGCTTAAGAAAGCATTTAACTCGGTGACAATCGTATTTCATTGCGCTGGTAAATCATTGGAATATTTACATGATGGCATTAATCATATTGATCAGTACTGGTGTGATAATACCAATGGTATTATTATCATTTGTTCATTGTTTCTCTTAATATTTGAGATAAATTAAAAAATAGCGTTTTTTTCCTTTTTGAAATTTCAATTCTTGATATAAATATAATTAGTTTAATTTCCCTCTTCTGATTTTCCTTTTTTTATTTCAGTACAAAAATTGAAACTTGATATAAAGTTTAATTGAAAAATTCAAAATTAAACAAGAAATATCGGATCGAATTTTGTATTGAGTTTTTTAATTTTAAATAAAATTTAAATTTGAATAAAATTAACAATTCAGCAACGGAAATTCTGTTAAAAGTTATGCATGAACAAAAGATATCGTATTTGGTTTATGTAAGTGATGCGTATGCAAATTTACCTATTGGTGATAATTTTGGCTTATCAGAGCAAGTGCATCTTGGTTTTCCAAAAAATTTCATGCTTGGAATTTATGGAGAATCGAAAATACGGGCGGAAATGTGCGTTCGAAAAGCTGCTGCTAAGGGTATGATATTTAAAAATTGAAATGAATTAACAATGAAATAAACTGTTGTTTTTGTGAATTCTCAGTAGAAAATTACTGAGATATGTGATAAAGGTTTGACAGGGTTTATTTATATATATATGTATATATCACAAGCTTGAATTTAATAAATCAGTAAAATTTTTAAAAAGTATCACTATTCAAGACTAAACCTATGAATATTTACTCAGCTTATTAATTGTAACAATATTACAATTCTTTGATCTTGCAACATTTAACTTAATCTTCATTGTTCATCTGTATGAAGTTAAATTAAATTTAATAGATTAATTCTTAAGGTCAAATAAATGCACTAATTTTACGTCCAACATTTATCTATGGTGAAGGTGAAAAGCATTTGCTAAATTCGGCACTGAAATTATGTGCAATTTATGGTGGTATCCCATATTTACAGGATCAGAATAGAGGACATCATCAGTTCGTCAGTTTTGTTTTTTTTCTTTTATTTTTTCAAATTCGATTTAAACATTATCATTTTGTATAGATATTTACGTATCTTTTGCACGTTTTTGTTTACGTGATAATTTGTTAACACATTCATACGTCTACAATATACACACGTAACACACGTTGATACTTGTCGTGATATAATTTTGTATTTTTGATTATTCAGGAGTTAATGATAGATCGTTTATTCTTTATTTTGAAATAATTACAATGCATAAAACGCTTTGTTTTAATTATTTGAAAAAAATATTTTATAGCTTTATGCGGGTAATATGGCTGCGATAATGTTACGTGGAATGGTATGCTTGAAAGAAGATCCAGAGCGATACAATGGTGAAGTGGTAATTTGTATGGATTGTACACCATGTACACGATTTATTGATGTAAGTTAGGAGTGAATTATTACTATCGATTATCTTTCATTGCAAATTAAGAATGAATTATTATTATTATTATTATTATTATTATTATCATTGTTACTATTATTAATTAATTAATTAATTGTTATCAATTATCTTCCATTGCATGTTCTCAACTTATTCGTTTCAAAGAAGAGATTAGATTAGGTATGAAAAGAACACTTTGAAGATCATTTTATCCTCTCATCCTTACAATCTTTCTAATTAATAATACTAATTATTCACAATAAAATAAACGTCTGTTATAGTTTATGGAACCATTTTTGGAAGCAAAAGGTTTGAAGCGTATATCAACATCAAATTATTTACAAACGCATTTCATGGGAATATTTTATGAAATTTTGAATAAATTTGCTCCAAAAAATTCTTACGGCCATTTGACATTATTGGCGAATAAATTTATCAATTGTAAGTATTTAGAAAAAGTGAAATTGATAGAATGGATTAAATTAATTAAATTAAATTTTAAAAAAAGCGTTTTTTTTTGCTTTTTATAAAAAATCATTGAGATTGATTTATTAAATTATCTGTAAATTAATTGGATCACTTTTCCTCTACTTATAATTTTTTTCATACTTTTATAAATTGTCATCAATTTAATGATTTTAAAAAATTTGTCAGAAGCATAATATTGATAATTTTAGAGCAGTATTTCAGGTTGGTCAATAGGATTTTCCAATCGTAAGTTGCGTTTATTACTTGATTTTGTGCCACCTTATGAGCAATCGGAAGCAGTGGAGCAATCATTACGTTGGCATCGCAAAAATGGACAAACCTTTGGAAATCACAATGGAATAGTGAAAATGAAATAAATTTTTGAGTAAAACATACAAATTGCTGATATATAATTTATAAGCAGTGCCATTAATAATACTATTAATAAATGATAATAGTATTAATGATACTATGCTAATAACAATGATAATAAAAACATTAATAATATTATTATCATTATTATTATTAATAACATTAATAATAACAATAACTATCAGAGGTATTGATAATAAACTAAAAAACAATGCATTAAAATTAGGAAAAGAATAAAGGGAAAGTACTGAATGGGAACAGAAGGGAATTATAAACATTATAAAAGCAATGAATCACTGATCTGAGAACCGATTAACTGATTGATTGATTGATTAAAAGTACAATAAAATATTTGAAAACATCAATGATTTGACAAATCGCCAAATAAAAAGGTCACTTGGATTAAAGTAATGGAGGAAAAGGTCAAATTAACAAATATTTTGTTTAAATATAACAATCATGTCAAATCACACGAAAAAACAAGCCAAGAAACTTCTTCACGAAAATAATCAATCTAATAGCCAGGTAGAATCCATTGTTAATTATGATAAAGGAGAATAATGATTGATATTTTATAGCAGATTAAGATGACAAAAGTGTTTACAAGCAAGCAATTAATTGAATGAAATAAGTAATTAAATAACAAATAGTAATATAATTTTGTTTACAAAATATCAAACCACTCATAATTATAAGGTAATTACTAGCTGATACATTGATATACACTGTTATCATCAATGCAGTATAGGTTAACATCATCTCTTATCTTGAATAATTATAAAAATATAACGAATAATTTAAATTATCAGAAAAACCATAGCCGACAAATGATTGATGAAAAAAAAAAACGAATGATGAAAAAATTGGAGACCTGTATGCTGTTGCATGAATAAATTTTAGATTATAGTGGTTGGTGATGTTGAATTTTTAATATATAACAGTTATTGTCATCTTATCTCTGTTATTTTTCATCACTACCGTATTACTGACATATACTCAGATATTATGGGTAAAAATGTGAATGAATTAACCAATCTATATGGATAATTTAAAATTATTCGAAAATTTAGAATTTTAACGATTAGCAATGCTAATGATCATTGTCATTGTCAAAGAAGAAGTTAGTAAGAGAATGACAAATTCCAACGAATGATATATATGTCACAGAAAATTTTTGACATTGCAACATTGTTATAGTTCAATGGAAAATAAATCGAAAATGTGGAAAAATTATTGATTTGAAAAGAGCTGTTATCATTGAAGTAATATTGATCGATTAAATGTATTGTGACAAATAATGCAAAAAGTTTATCATAATTAAAGTAAAATGTTGAAGGAAAAAAAAGGAAAAGTAAAATGAAAATGGTAGTTGAAATTTAAATCATTTGATTAACTTATGGGAAATTTTTGCATATCAATGATAGATATCAATATGATCAAGTTGTCTTTTCAGAAGTATAAGCATTATGACAAAAAAATTCTTAACAATGTGAAAATAAAAGAAGTTGAGATACTTTAATATAAATATTGGTAGTAAGAAATATAAGTACAATATCTTGAATAATGGATTTTAAAAGGTAAGATCGATATTACGATTCGATAGATGATAAATGATAAGAGAAGATAACCTATAACAACGATAGTTAACTATCATTAGAAAGACTACAAAATATTATGAAAATATCCCAATAACTTTTACAATTCTGGATAACATTTCAAGTAGTGAAGCATCGAAATGCAAATGAAATCCTCATTCTAAAAATAAATGAAATGTATAGCTTAATAATAAAGCAATTTTAGAGTTACAATTATTAATCAATCTGCCAATGAAATGATAATATTCATAGTAATGCTAGCATTTAAAATTTGTGGAAATTTGACAAATTTAATATGAAATGATGATTGGAAATGGATAATTGTTAATGAAATAACAATTGATCAAATATAATGATTATCTCTAAAAGAGTAGTGGCTTAAACTATTTAATTATGAAGTAATTTGAAATGACTATCATGCCAACTTTTATTTCTTTATACGATAATGAAATATATAATTCATTGAATTTAATAGCATTGTTTAGATGAGACTAGAAAAGAAAAAAAAAAACAAGACAAATCATTTAATTTTTACATGTTATCCCCCATTTCATACATTCATTTCTACGATAGAAATGAATAAAACTTCAACCTAATTAATTTATCACTAAATTTCAATTTCAAAAAAAAATATATCTTTACATATCTTTATATATATATATATATATATATATATATATATATATATAT
>NW_018108322.1:143665-145265 GCF_000183805.2 Loa loa | reverse complement strand
ATATATATATATATATATATATATATATATGTATATGTAAATTACTATTATTACTATTGCTTTATTGTTAATCCTTAAGATTGACTGATTTCTACTTCTAAAAGACAAATTTCAATCAATTTGAAGGAAATATCATCAAGTAATTCTTGACAGATACTTTCATTCGTACAATCACATTGTACGAGAGTCTTTTCTCTCCCTTTTCATTTTGCTTCTGCAAAAAATCTCTCCCTCTCTTTCTCTTTCTTTCTCTCTCTCTCTCCCTCTTTGTCTACCGGTCAATATCATTTAGTTGACAACGTGTAGCCATGGCAATTTCACATATATTGTCATGATTATTTGACCACTACCATCGAAATATCTATCCTAATTTATTGTTCACAATTACGCGTTTTCGATATTCTAATTAATTCATTTATTTCTTTCTTCTTTCTTTTTCTTTTTTTTTTCAAACAACTTAATTTATCAAATGATTTTAATCATTTAAATTTCAATAAATTTATTTTTACATTTATTTATTTTGGTAATTTGGTGATAATATTTAATTTCTTTTTTAAAATATTTATTGTTGAAATTGATTCGACAAAAAATAAATCTCGTTCAAATAGCAAAAAAACAGGTCCAAACAAGCTTGAAATAATAAATTTAATTGGTACATTTGCTGGGTCCTAAAAGTTAATTAGATTTTCCCCTATGATTTCTTTCATTTACTCAATCACATAAGTGTTATTCCTTTGTTCTAGTATTTAACAATTTTGCTTAAATTATTCGTTAATCTATCTTCAATCGTTTTCTTGGAACTAATTAATTAAATAGCACTTCTTAAAACTATTAATGTTTAGTTACGCTTAAATGATTATTAAAAATACTTGTCTAGTAAACAACTTCCAACTTCTATTTTAATCAAAACCGCAAATTTTAAGTCTCAAACTAATTAAAGGCCTATAAATCATGTTGAATCTTAAGAATGATCTGATTAATAATAATCCAACAATTTCAGTGTCATTATCTTAACTTTATTTTAACGCCATAAAACTTATTGCATATCACAACCGAAACTTCCATCATTCCTAGCAATTATAAATTATTCACAAGATTTTAAAAATTCTTTCAAATAATTCGCAATATTTTTAATAATAAATTGAATTTAAAAAAGAAAAATAGTCAACATTTTTTTTATAAAAACCATAAATTTGCCATTATTTATTTTCAACTATTTGATTCAAAATTATATTCGTCACTGAATATTAACTAAAACCTTATGACTATTAAATTTTAATCTAAAATTAATCTATTAAAAAAGTAATTTAACTTTACATAGACAATAAATGGTACATTGCGCATATAATGATGAGTACTTACTATTTGTGAAAAATAAAAAGATAAAGAGAAATGAAATTTTTTCCGTCAACTTTAAATTCACTTTAATACAAATCAATAAGGTGTGCTTAAAAAGAAAAGTAATATAAATCGATTTGATTAATGAAATAAAATTCAGTGATGTGAAACGAAGCGTATTGAATATTTAATTCTTTCGTTATCGAAAAGACTTCGATGGTAAAATTTTATCTTTGAAGATTTCCTTTCCCTTTTTGCTTTT
>NW_018108322.1:140552-142954 GCF_000183805.2 Loa loa | reverse complement strand
AATAATAATAATAATAATAATAATAATAATAATAATAATAATGATAATAATAATAATAATTATTATTATTATTGTTATTATTATTATTATATTATCGTTATTATTATTATTATTACTAGTGAAGTGATGAACAAGTTCTATTTTTTACATCCCTAATTCAGTATTGTGTTTTTATCCGGTCTTATCACTACTTTTACCATCGATATGATTTTTTCCTTATCATAAGTATTTCTTTTCATACCATATTCATCAATTTTTCAATTTAGCGTAAACTTTTAATTACTAATCAAATGTTGCTATAGCAATATTTAATACATTTAATACATTGTCATAAATTTTGATGAAATTAATTTCGATGGTTGTATATAAATATAAAATATACACAAATTGTCGCAGCAATTATACATTTAAACAAATGCATTCTTAGTGTTTTTATAATCGAAATTACTTGAATCAACTATATTTCTTAAAGAAAAAAAAAAAGAAAATTGCTCACAAATTCAATTCCAATAGGATAGGAAACGAATTTTTGAGGAAAAAGATATTAAATATGAATGATTGGTTTTTTTTTCCCGAAAACTTTTTCAAAAATGAAAATATTTATGGTCCAGTAACTTACACTAAGTAATTTGCAGTTTATTAATTTACACCAAGTGATTTACATTTTAGCAGTTTGCATTAAGTAGTTTGAAACAGATTAAGTAATTTGCACTAAGTAATTTGAAACAAGTCAAGTAATTTGCACTAATATTAAAATGTTGAGTGAAAGTTTAGTGATATCAATAAACTATTTCAAAGCTAATTAATCAATTCATTATATTTTAAGAGTAATATTCAGCTGTTTGTTAATGAAATAAAGATGGAAATCACTTTTTTTTTCTGAACTAACCATGCCACCTTATTTTTTTGACCCATTAAATCGATAAAATAATGGAGTCATTTATCCTTCAAAAAATTTAGCTTAAAAGAAGGAAAATGACAAAGATAATTTATTTCTGTTCAATGCCATCTTAATGTTCTTCTCAAAATTTGGTTTATTTGAAAATTTGAAAAGAACAAAAAAAAAGCAAAATAAAGAGAAAAGAAACATAAGGGAATTCTTAAATACTTAATGAGATTTTTAAACAAAAAGATTTCTAAACGCTTAAAATGATCGTTTACTTTTTTTTGTTATCCTTTAAAAACTTTCATAATTTTAGAATTATTTAAATATGTGAAAAGCTTGTAAGCAATCTTTCTTTCTTTTTTTTTTCTTAAATCTTACAGATGCTAATGAAAGCGATAAATTATAAAAATTATCCGAAAATTTTAGAACTAAATAATAATCTTCTCATTCTTTTCCAATCTTTTCTATTTTCTTATTTATGTTCGAAATATTTTTTCATGAATTCTTTTCCCCATCCAAAAATTTCATATTATTTCTCTTTCTCCTTAAAGAGCTGTTGACATATATAAACGTAAAAATTGACCTTTTGTTTTTTGTTTCGTCTTCTTTTCTTTTTTTTTTTTTGAAATGCAAACAAAAAAAAAAAAAACCATTGACTTCAAGAAATTTGCCTATTTTTTCCTTTTTAATGTTGTTTTCCTCTGAATTCATAGTCCAATAGATTTTTTTTTCTGCTTTACTGAATGCAAATAAAATTCTTAATGGTAAGACTCTTTCTTAACTGACAATATTGTCCTATTCATTTGTCATTCATAAATTAAATCATCATCTAGTTGTTTAACCCATACAATTCGTCCTTTTTTTTTAATCTAAAGAAAATAAAATTGGAATTAAACTCAAAAAATTATTTTTTAAAAAACTTTTCATTGTATTTCGTTTAATTCAAGTTTAAAACAATAAAAAGAAGGAAATGAATTTTTCGTTAAATTACCAAATTCACATTAATTTTATAAGTTTTTTTTCTTTTTTCTTTCCATTTACTACTTAATCATTCATATAATAGGACAAATGAGCGAAATGATTTTGTTTACGTTGACATTTGCGCACAATGATATTCATTTCAATTCTGGCAGTTTTTATTGTTTACATTGAGAAACGAATGAAGAAATGATAGAAAGGTGAGGAAAAAAAAAAAATTATTCAATAATTTTTTTTTGTCACCCCTTCCACCTCGTACTTCTTTTTTAAAAACACATTCCTTGTCATGACATATATGTGTGTGTGTGTGTGTCCTGTGTGTATGTGCGCGTGTATGTGTGCATGTGTTGACAGTGATTGAATTTCAATGTCAAAGGGTACAAATTTTTAATTTTTTTTTCATTGGTCAAGCAAAAGTTTTCTTAATAAAAAAAGAAAGATATCTTATGATTTATGCAAAGGAATGGAGAAGTGGAAGAGAAATTAATGGTAGAAAGATAAAAAATTTCAATTCTAATTAAATTCAATTTTCTTCAAA